>NC_072462.1:3120875-3328375 GCF_027596085.1 Anoplopoma fimbria | reverse complement strand
TAGTAACCTCTGACCTTTGACCTAGAAGAAGTGCTGATAACTTGCTGCAGAAAACAGAAGTTTTTCTATAAACTAGAAGGCTGACAAGTATAAATATAAGTATCAGGAATGAATTTAACAGGGACCATTTTCAGCGGCGGATTAATCCACATTTTGGTGCACTAGTGGGTATTTGGGGCAAAACAAACTACAGCTCTGGAGAATATTTGTAGTTTTATTTAGTAGTTGGTTTTGATCTTTTCATGGAATTTGTTGACCATAAGATACATTTAGAAAGTCAGAGATCTAAATCAAACAACAGCTCTAATTGTTCAGGAGAAGCTCACTAAAGTACTCA
Organism: Anoplopoma fimbria; assembly: GCF_027596085.1. Lineage (NCBI taxonomy): Eukaryota > Metazoa > Chordata > Actinopteri > Perciformes > Anoplopomatidae > Anoplopoma > Anoplopoma fimbria. The sequence continues at coordinate 3,328,038 of NC_072462.1, read as the reverse complement.
ATCTTTACCAGCGTGTTTTAAGCCAATTAAAGGTGTGGAATGAGATTATGTTTTCTTTAATGTAGTTAAGTGGAAATGTTTCTGAGACACAACAACAAAAAAACAATCAGCCAACATTTCTCACTAACCTCTCGGTCAGAGTAACTTGAACCTTAAATGTCGTATAACAGTTTGTTGCCATAAAAAAAAGTCATTAAAATCATCACAGGTGCCAGATTACAAACATAAAGTTGCATTAAAAACCTTTCTTCTCCCTCTTCTACCCATTTGGCCCGTCGCCTGAGCCCCACTCTCCACCGGGGCTCCTCGGGGAAAATCACAGGCTGCAGGAACAGACCTTTCAAATTCATAAAATTCATAGGATTTTTCACAAATGAATGAACACAATTTTCTACCAATTTCCTCATTATGCAAATACGCAAAATATCGCATTTAGGACAATTAGGCTTCCACACAGCTCCAAATTTAACCGTTTAAGTCGTAATTGCAGAAACTATCAAATAATTACCGCCGCTAATTGTGAATATTTGTGACAGATACAACAAATTCTCACACAAATTACATTTTTATTCAAGGAGCCACTGAATGCCACTGCAAGTATTCCTTTATTTTTTGAGCATAAAGCCTAATTTAACTTACATAATAACGTGAATTGAGTGCTTGTTATCACATTTGAACAATTCATGAGGCCTTAATGTGGAATGATGGAGCGAATTGGTCCGAGATCCTCTCAATATTTTGCCCGTCTACTTCACTGGCCTTTGTGTTTGTGGGAGAAACGTCTCTCGTTATTACTGCAGGTGTCACAAAGTCGTTCAGAGAGTGATAGAAGCTGATAAAAGGTGATGGGCTCTCATCACCGAGCCTATCTCCTCCTCCTTCACTGAAAAACCCACTTTTTTTTTTCTTAAAATGACCCCTTTAATAAAAACATAATACATTTTTTTGTGACAAAGCATTTCTTTATGTCTTTTTTTCCCCCTCTCTCCACCCCATAATAAACTGCAGGGATCTGGTAGGTGCTGCATTCAGGGAAGGTCATCTTTTGGACACGGACATCTATTCTTACCCCCCCCGCCCAACACCACCAGGCACAGACATTTATAACTGTCTCGCCGGTGACCCGTTAGCGGATTATGGATGTCCCCCCTCGGGCGGTGATTTGTTTAATCCGTGGAAATGGTCCTGGCGCTATGTAAACAAGCCAAGTGCGGAATGAAGGTGGCCACCGGAGCGTGGCGGGGAGGCCCTATTTGTCAGGGACCCTTCATAAAATACGAGGACGGCGTTTGGAGATGTGATGTCTTCATTTAGCACAGAGGGCAAAAAAAAAGAGGCTCAGATACTATTCCAGTAGATTTAACTAGATGTTTTTGTTCCTGGTTAGGATATTTATAGTTTAACAATCACACAGGTAATTGGTTGATTTTGTGTTTATGTTTTCTAAAAAGTGACTTAATTAGTTTATTTAATTTAGACTTTTAGCCTGTTCTATTGTTTCTTGGGAATGTCAGGTTACTTTTTAGAATAAAAATATTTTTTTTGCTAATTTCTTTTTTTTAAAGCGGACAAAAATGACATTTTCTATTTACATAAGAAGGAAATTTAATAAACGCATCTTGCATGTTGCTAAAATGTTGATTGTTTCAGTGAAACGTGAACAGAAATATCCGAAACATGAAATACGGAATCTGCTTGTAGCTTTGTTAAACTGTTTTATGGGAAGAAAAATACTTTGACTAGTTAAACACATCTGCAGTGACTTGAGACTGAATGTGTTTTTTAACATTTTACCGAAACCACGATCTTTCCTAATCTCAAACAGAACCACAGAATAAATGTAGCTCTTCATTCACTCAAAGATACGTGGCCTTTGAAGAGGCAGAGATTACTTTTGTCACCAAAATATAATTTAGAAATAGCATACTTCTTTGGTAGAAAGGGTTAGCTTAGCTTAGCATAAACACTAGAAACAGTAGGACACAGCTAGCCTGACTAAAGCTAACAAAATCTGCCTACCAGCACGGCTAAAATTTACCATTTACCACGTTATATCTCAAAAAACAAAGAGTATCTTTGGAAAGAACCCGGCTAGCTGTTTCCCCCACTCTTTATGCTAAGATAAGCTAACCGTCCCCTAGCTATAGCTAAATATTTTATCACACAGACGCAAGAGAGAGTTCTCAGCAAGAAAGCAAAGCATAAATGAGCTCCTCTCCTTACAGAGTATTTCATTTTGGACATTTAGATTTGGCAATCATTGAATTACGCAAAATGCCGTTCGTTTGTACGATATCTTATGTAAAGTTACTCCTCATTTTTTGTGCGATTTCCTACAAAGTTAAGCAACTGGTGTCAATTTCTGCTCCCTACATGCATATGCGTTTTTCAAAATAAACTTTTGACTTTACAGGAAACAGCTCAGTTAGGTTTAGACAACAAAACAACTTGGTTAGATTTAGAAAAAGCTTGTCATTTGAGTTAAATGATTAAGTGTTGTAACTACATTACGCTATTACGTGACAAATGAATCCCGTCCACCTCCATTACCTCCCGCTTTGTGTGGGCTTTTGCGACCTTTATACTTCCTCATTCATGCTTACGTTGATAACATAAGAAATATAGGATATTTTGTATGTTAGGATATTTCGTAAATATAGGATATTTTGTTTGTATAGCTAAGAATGCTGGATGATACCAGTTTGCAATATAACACTAGAAAGGACAACAAAAGCGAGACAAAAGAAGAGAACATTTAAACACTGATAAAACAGTAGAATAGATGAAACAATAAAACTAATCGATACAATAAGAAACAAATAAATAAATAAAATAAAACACTGCAGCGTTCGGACGCTCATGCAGACTGTTTCTGGGAGTGAATAGAGATGAAGGAGGGGATATTAAGTCACTCTATATAACATCCAGGACACAATGGTGCAGTGATTGATGGGGGACAAAGTGGGAACAGCAGGACAGGCTGGTGGTGGTGGTGGGAGGGGGGGGAGTCCTCGGAGACAGCAGGGGGAGTAAATATTGGAGAGGAGAGAAAAAGAAGAGGAGAGGAGGTGAACAGAGGAGAAAACACATTTCTGGAGGGAGCAGGCGGAGTTTGGAGTCTATTTGTATGAGTAATCAGCCGACACACACACACACACACACACACACACACACACACACACACACACACACACACACACACACACACACACACACACACACTCTCTCTCTCTCTCTCTGTCAGCCGTGTTTACTCACTGATTTTCTCAACAAGACAGCCATTGACACTGGATGGATGGGGCTAATCCGACACAGAGAGGAACAGCTCTGCCAGAGGTTACAGGTCTGAGACGGAGCGCCTCGACACGCTCCCCTCACCTAATCTACCGGCAAATATTTATCACTATCAATTTGGCCTGACTCCGTGACATTAAAATACCACGTATAGATAACCTCTCGCTGGAGAATCGATCGGGGCTCCGGGGCTGTGTGTGTGTGTGTGTGTGTGTGTGTGTGTGTGTGTGTGTGGCAGACCAGAGGATCAGATGGAGAAGGTCACTTTAGTGGCACATCACACCTGATGCCAAACAGGTCATCCGTGCTGCTGCTGCTGTGGTGCCCAGCGAGGCCTTATGCATTTTAATAAGGGGGTTTTGTTAAAAAGGGGGATTCAAGAGCCAACGGGGTCCCTGAGAAGAAGAGGGGAGGAGGGGGATCGAGGGGCCTCCTGGCAACAAAATGAGGATCTGATTCATTCGACTAGAAATAGAGTTTTTGAAACCACAGGACTCAGTATCATCACGATGTTCAAGATTCAGGATTAAATAAAAAAAGGTGGACTTTCTTTTTGTCTGACACTTGCTGACCTTTGTTTCTGTTTAGCTCCTCTTTAAATTGTCCGTAGACCACATGCACGGTATGTTCTGTTTCAGCACAAACTCAGCTACAAGTCAGATTTTTTTTAATATAGTAATATAGTATAAGTAAAATATACATCCATGCATATGAAAATTAAGAAATCTTTAGTGCTAATTGCTAAAATTATTATAAAAGAGTGGTTTACTTTCATAACAAAATATTTAAAAAAAAATTGTTTCACTATTTACACACACAAGTACAGCAGAAACATCTATATATATCTATACACATGCACGGTATGTTTAGTTTTAGCTCAAACTCAGCAAGTCTGAATTTGTTTAAAGTCTAAAGCCATCAAGATCCCAGAATACGAGTAAAAAATATAGCAGTTCATTTGAAAAAGTACAAATATTTAGTGGTAATCACTCAAATAATTATGATAGAGTAGTTTACTTTCATAAAAATATAATACAGCAGACAATTTAATATATATATATATATATATATATATATATATATAATACAGTCTATTTTAGGGGTGTAAGAAAATGTTGGAAAATATCGAGTATTGCGATATGTTGTTTTGTGATACTGTATCGATTCTCAAAACTGTACTGATTTTAAATTAATAGTTAACATGCAAAGATAAACTCAGTCAATTCTTTATTTGATTTGCAGAAAGATGTGAATGTTGAATATTAAAGAGACTGGGACAAATGGAAATGCAGATCTCACTGTTATGATTGCATAAAAAAGTAAACTTTTTTTACTCTTACTACTTACTTCATGCATTCAGCTGTGTTTTTAAACAATGACAGTTTTCCTAAAATTAGAAATTTTAAAAATCTAAATAAATAACACCTTTCTATTTAATCGTAACCCCTGTATCATGATCCTCATCGTATCCTGAGAGGCTTTTTCTTTTAAAGTGTATTAAAGTTTTTTTTAAAGTTAAATGAATATAAATACAGCATCCTCAGTGTCAATGGACTCCAGAGGGTTTAGACCATCCAAATGACAAAAATGCACATTTTACTGATTATTGATTGAGTGTGTTTTAACCTTTGGTCTTGTTACGTGGCTCAACAAACAACAAGCTGATAAAGAAGTGTTAATAGAGAGTAGTACACCCTCTCAAACATGTTGATAAAGTCTGTTAAAAAGCAATATAATGATACCTCCTACTCCTTAAATAAATAGTTTGAGCTGCTTCCTTTAACCCCTCAACATCAGCTTATCAATCATAAATCACACGTATTTTGTGAATGAGCTTGTTTCAGTTCTACATTGAAGCTTAATGGTGTTTGCATTGAGTTTGTATGGCTGCACTGTCCCATTAAATGTAAACATTCTATATTTTATATACATTTTTACAATAAAAAACACATTTTGTATCTTAGAGAAAAATGTTTTTCTGCACAATATGAGTTTGTAAAGACTAATAGTGCTGCAGAGGTTTAGACTTTATTTCTACTCTAGCAATTCAATTTGCACTCTATTTAAGTAAAAGCCAGACTGTCCCTCTTCTTTTATATCTTATTGTTGGATTTTTTAAATACTTGTTCTTATTTGCCTTTATTTTGACAGTCAGTGCAGAGCGACTTATATTATATAATTATATAATGTTTGTTATATTTTAACTCTGTTTTACTGATGATACTTGTTCGATGTGTGTGTGACATATTTCCTATGTGTGAAAACAACCACTGAACTGAAAATGTAAAAAAAAAAACTTCTGCCCCAAAACAACAGAAACAATGTCCATTAAAACATCTTATTACAGCTGCTTTCTAATAATAATCATAATAAAAAAACATATTCATGATAATTGTTCAATGCTGTGAGCCACACACCACTTTCTATAGTCAGAGATGGAAAAAAAACTACCTGCAGTTAAGTGATTTTTTATTTTTATTAGAGTGAACTGACCCTTTAAGTTCTGCAGGAAATCCAGCCCATAATAAAAGACTTCTGTTATTCTCTCATCACAGTCAGAGATGATATTTCCCCAAAACCTTTATTATAAATCAGAGGAAATCACATAAAGCTTCTGAGAGAGAGGGAGGACAGAAGGTGTGTGTGTGTGTGTGTGTGTGTGTGTGTGTGTGTGTGTGTGTGTGTGTGTGTGTGTGTGTGTGTGTGTGTGTGTGTGTGTGTGTGTGTGTGTGTGCACTATGAGAGTACCAGCTGATTTCCTCCCCCTCCTCCTCCTCCTCCTCTTCCTCTCGCCTCGCGCTAATTGACCGTTGGCGTTCATACACACATTTCTCACTAATTTCTCATTTGCTATTCCAGCAGTGGCCGAGGCACGTCTCGAGGAATACATCTCCCCCTCACTACTGCAGAGCCCATCAACCATTTCCTCCCTCCTCCTCATCCTCCCCCATCCTCCTCCTCCTCCTCCTCCTCCTCCTCCTCCCTCCTCCTCCTCCTCCTCCTCCTCCTCCTCCTCCTCCTCCATCATCCTCCTCCTCATCCTCCTCCTCCTCCTCCTCCTCCTCCTCCTCCTCCTCCTCCTCCTCCTCCATCCTCCTCCTCCTCCTCCTCCTCCTCCTCCTCCTCCTCCTCCTCCTCCTCATCCTCCTCCTCCTCCTCCTCCTCCTCCATCCATCCTCCTCCTCCTCCTCCTCCCTCCTCCTCCTCCTCCTCCTCCTCCATCCTCCTCCTCCTCCTCCTCCTCCTCCTCCTCCTCCTCCTCCATCATCCTCCTCCTCCTCCTCCTCCTCCTCCTCCTCCATCCTCCTCCTCCTCCTCCTCCTCCTCCTCCTCCTCCTCCTCCTCCTCCTCCTCCTCCTCCTCCTCCTCCTCCATCATCCTCCTCCTCCTCCCTCCCCAGTTATAAATTAGCTGTTTTGTTTGATAATCAAATCCATGTGATTCAGTCTTGTACTCTCTCTCTCTCTCTCTCTCTCTCACACACACATACACACACACACACACACACACACACACACACACACACACACACACACACACACACACGTTATTACGCACGCGCGCACAGATGCCTAACGCTATTTCTGACTGAGAAAATTGCCAAATTGATATCAGATTTTTTTTTAGGAATATAACGATCCTGCATTTGCACACACATACACAACATAAAAAACACACACACACACACACACACACACACACACACACACACACACACACACACACACACACACACACACACACACACACACACACACACACACACATAAAACTCCAAAGTCATCCAGTTTTGCTCTAATCATTACAATTAGTCGTGAATTATCACCGGACTCTGACAGACGTTCCTTGTAACTCTCTTTTATTTCCACCTCGCGCTAATCAGCGGCTCTCATTAAGAACGCTGATTAAACTGCAAATTACCCAGCAGCGGCCCCGTGCGCGCCTACCAGGGCCGCGCTCAATATCAATTAAGAGGAGCAGCCCGTCTGTAGTCTCCAAATGCTTGATAGTGCCACTTATTAGTTTGGAAAACTCGGAAAATACCAATAATCAAGGGGAGAGAGGAGAGGGGAGAGAGCCCGGGGTTCTCCCCCACCTCTCAGATGCAATCACACGAGCTGCGGCCTCTGTATTGGTTTTTCTCTCTTGCATGCATATAAACCAATGTATGTAACAGGTTGTAATGATCATCCTTTTTTTGTCCAAAGAATATAAAGAAAATATGAGCCTGGAGAAATTGTTGACTACACATTGTTTTAAATCTTTGTCCAGCATTGTAAAAAAAAAACATTTTGCTAGCTGTGTTATGCTTTTAGGCCAGGTCATGCTTTATCCGACTGTGTGAGAGAGAAACATATATATTAGACAAGCTCAGATCTGTTGGATTGTTGTATTTTTGGCAATAACCTCGTGCATTAATGCATGGACAGCCTCATCTAACATGGTTAGATCAGAGAGAATGAACTGGTTTCTACCCTCTTATGTTAACCTATTTAGTCTTGGTGTAATAATAATTAATAGCAACTCATTATAATTATTTTTGCGTTAGAAGGGAATCCTGGTTCTGCATGTTTCTGTCATTTACACGAGCTGCGGCCTCTGTATTGGTTTTTCTCTCATGCATGCATATAAACCAATGTATGTAACAGGTTGTAATGATCATCCTTTTTTTTTGTCCAAAAAATATAAAGAAAATATGAGCCTAGAGAAATTGTTGACTACACATTTTTTAAATCTTTGTCCAGCATTGTAAAAAAAAAACATTTTGCTAGCTGTGTTGAGGTCTGGCCAGGTCATGCTTTATCCGGCTGTGTGAGAGAGAAACATATATATTAGACAAGCTCAGATCTGTTGGATTATTGTATTTTTGGTAATAACCTCGTGCATTAATGCATGGACAGCCTCCATGGTTAGATCGTTCCGGTTGCAGAGAGAATGAACTGGTTTCTACCCTCTTATGTTAACCTATTTAGTCTTGGTGTAATAATAATTAATAGCAACTCATTATAATTATTTTTGCGTTAGAAGGGAATCTTGGTTCTGCATGTTTCTGTCATTTAACCCCCTTTGTGCTGGTTGATCTGGAGGATGGAGTACTGGGTTCAAATACTTTATGATAAGTACAAGAACTGCTTTGAAAATGTTTCCAAAATATAAGATAATAGAAAATAGTCATTAAGCAGAAAAATGACCTCTCTCTGTGTTACATTACAGTATATATGACATTACTGGTTTGATTCACTGGTGCATGTGTGAGGCATTATTTTAATGTTTAAATTAGTGAAGCTCATTTCATTTCTTCTCAAGATTTTACTCTCAAGTATTGTGATAAAGTATAAAGTATCATCACATAGAAGTAACGTACCTCAAAATTCCATCAAGTACAGTTTATATTCCATTAGCTGTTATATAAACCTCATTGGCTTATGCATAAAGTTGTTATAATGTCCATTTACCTTGATAAAATATTTGAATAATTTACTTTTTCATGTTTTTTGAGCTCCATCATACAGTTGTAGCATTACTTTGTGTGTAATAAAGATGAGTTTAGTTTAAAGTGTAATTTATTGTGGAATTGAGTTCATATCCTCTGGTATTACACAATTGCCAAGCTTTAATAATGTCATAGATGAAAATGACCTGTTCTGGTGGTGCAAAAATGAACGTATTCACAGTAAAGATTTTGTATATTTAAAAAAAGTATATTTATTGAGAATAATAACAGTATGTACAGTTTATGTTTTCATGTTTCCTTAATTTGAGGCTGGATATATTTTTTAAAAAAGACAGTGATATTGTATTAAGGATGGATTGTATTACTACCAATAGCACCACCACTATATTGCTGATATGTCATCAAACTGTTTCGTTTGTATCTATACATACACCAGCATTTCCTACACTGTTTGAGTGGCACCACTCTAACACCTTAAGATAAGACTTTTTACTCAAACCTTTCTCATGTTTATCATTCTGCCTCTATAAAGCTGTCTTCCTTTCCTCCCCACTTCACATCAGTTGTCAATTTTGTTGTCATGATCAGCTGTGAGGAGCAATTAAGACCGAAAAGGTGTTTCACATACTATATATAAAAATATTCCACTGTAAGAATGTGTTAAAGCTGTTGCGCCTTAATGTGCAGAAATGTAGTTGAGTAACATAAACTTTTAATGGTATTGGCATGCTGAAGACTGGATTGTAATCATATATATATATTTATATATATTCGTTTGACACAAGCAACCTCGAAGAAAACTATGAAATTGATTCTTTTTTCATAGATCACACAAATCAATATCAGATGCACAAAGATTCAAATGATATTGAATGTGCTGTCTTTGTAAAAACAGCTTTATAAGCCATGTCAATTGTTTGGCTTAAGTGATATACTGTGTAAATAAAGAAATCGTCTCATTCTGAGGCTGATAAAACCTTAATTTACACACAGTGTAGAATATGTGGCTGTTTATAGCGTTTAATGCTCACTGGCACTAAATGTAAGAAGCCAAGTCAATGTAAACACAATTAAATACACTAGAAAAGATTTAGAGCAGGACTCAGTATCAAATGATACCTAAATGTGTTATTTACTGTTTATCCCATGTTCTTCTATGGCTTTATCCAAGATGGGCCAGTTATTCTTGTTATTAATTAATCTGGTCATTCTTTAATTGAACCATTAAGTGAACAGTGACAAACATGGTAGAGGCAGGAGACTGTACATGCAAATCAATAGATAGATAGATAGATAGATAGATAGATAGATAGATAGATAGATAGATAGATAGATAGATAGATAGATAGATAGATAGATAGATAGATAGATAGATAGATAGATAGATGTGTAGACAGGTAGATAGATAAATGAGACACCTAAGATATCCTTGACCTCAGATATCCATGTAAAAAAATGGGAGAATCGGGTTAACGTACTCTTTCTTTCTTTCTTTCTTTCTTTCTTTCTTTCTTTCTTTCTTTCTTTCTTTCTTTCTTTCTTTCTTTCTTCGTCTTCTCGTTATTTTTATTATCATTATTATTATTATTATTATTATTATTATTATTATTATTATTGTTGTTGTTGTTATTATTATTGTTATTATTATTATTTGTACTATTAAATACATAAATAATTAAAGACCAGTATTGTTTATATTATATTATATTATATTATATTATTTATATTATATTATATTATATTATATTATATTATATTATATTATATTATATTATATTATATTATATTATATTATATTATATTATATATTTGTCCTGGAATACTAATATTAAAAGAATACAATGATTCACAAGAATAGTTGACCAGTCGTCAAATGTGTCCCTCTTTGTTTCAACATTTATTTTTTAAACTTAATTGACACCTAATTATAGCATAAAGGGTCAGAGCTCACTCCATAAATATACAGTATATAGTATATATATAGTACATGATAGAGGCAGGAGACTGTACGTTCAAATCAAAGATAATAGATAGATAGATAGATAGATAGATAGATAGATAGATAGATAGATAGATAGATAGATAGATAGATAGATAGATAGATAGATAGATAGATAGATAGATAGATAGATAGATAAATGAGACACCTAAGATATCCTTGACCTCAGATATCCATGTAAAAAAATGGGACAATCAGATTAACGTACTCTTTCTTTCTTTCTTTCTTTCTTTCTTTCTTTCTTTCTTTCTTTCTTTCTTTCTTTCTTTCTTTCTGTCTTTCTTCATCTTCTCGTTATTTTTATTATCATTATTATTATTATTATTATTATTATTATTATTATTTGTATTATTTGTATTATTTGTATTATTTGTATTATTAAATACATAAATAAATAAAGGCTGTTTTTTTTTATATGATATGATATGATATTATATTATATTATATTATATTATATTTTATTATATTTTATTATATTTTATTATATTTTATTATATATATCAGATTATATTATATTATATTGTATCATATTATATTATATTATATTGTATCATATTATATTATATTATATTGTATCATATTATATTATATTATATTGTATCATATTATATTATATTATATTGTATCATATTATATTATATTATATTATATATGTTATATTATATGATATGATATGATATATATTGATATTATATTATATTATATTATATTATATTATATTATATTTTATTATATTATATTATATTATATTATATTATATTATATATTATATTATATTATATTATTTTATTTTATTATATTTTATTATATTATATTATATTATATTATATTATATTATATTATATTATATTATATTATATTATATTATATTAAATCATGTCTTTGTCCTGGTATACTAATATTAAAATAATGTTCTACTGTAACTGTGATTGTGATCGATTTATCTGCGAGCGGCTCGTCATCCCTGACTTCCGGTTTCCTGCTTCCTGTTTCCGGTTTCTCAGACGCTCCGCAGCAGTGAAGCTACAACCACAGCCTGTAAAACCCCCAAAAACAGCAGCCATGGCAGACCCACGGATCCGACAAATCAAGATCAAGACTGGCATCGTGAGGAGGTATTGTTGGCTTTATTATTCCAGTCTGCATGCAACAAAAAAAAAAGCCAACTGCTAACTTAAAGCTAGTTAGCATGCTAACTAGCGTAGCCGAGCGGACAAGCTATCCCGGCTTCGTGGAACGTTTGTCGGCCAGGCTGTAACTCTAGCCCGGGGCTTCGGCGCGGCCTGCTAGCTAGTTAGCCTTTTTCTTTTGTTGTGTTTGCACTAGAAACACATCATATTGCTGACACTTCTGCTGTGTTAATACAAGTTCATTACACTCTAAAAATAAACAGTTGTGCTTTAATAAAAATGTGTTTTTGTGTAAATTGAGTCATGCTAGCTGTTAGCTAGTTGGCTAACAAAAATGCTAAATACATATTTGTTGGTTTTGGCTGCTCTGCTGCTGCTTTTGTGTTTCAATTTTATATGTTTATTGATGTGTTTTCCCCACCAGTCTGAGCTGAGGGTGGAGCTGGAGACCTGCACAGATGACACAGCATCATTCACTGTTTGTGTGGCCTTTGGTCACCACGTGGTTATAAATAGGCCTGCAGCTTTACTGTGACCAAGCATATTATCCTACAGTGTGTACCAGTATGGTGCTGCTTCACAGATTCATATATGATGCACCTTTTGGGTTCTTTATGGATTTGTAGTAACCTATCTGAAAAAAACACATTATTATATTCCTTTATTGATCCCCTACACTACATAGAAATAGATAATAAATACACATATTATACAAAACTGTACAGTATATCCACATGTTGACAGACTGTGGTCTCCAATTACATTACAGTCATTTAGCAGACGCTTTTATCCAAAGCGACTTACAATAAGTGTATTCAGCATAGGTATTAAAGAGAACTACTCGTCACCAGAAGTCATAAGTGCATCTCCTTTCTTAAACAAGCATCTGAGAGTATAAACCAGAGCAAAAGTATAGTGCAGAAACAAACTAATAAGAATACAATAAGTGAAACAGACTAATACGAATACAATAAGTGAAACAGACTAATACGAATACAATAAGTGCAACAAACTAATATGAATGCAATAAGTGCTACGAGGAAGGCTCAGGGTAGTACTTCTTGAAGAGGTGAGTTTTCAGCCTGCGCCATAAGATGGGCAGCGACTCTGCTGTCCTGACGTCAGTGGGGAGTTCATTCCTCCACTGAGGGGCCAGGACAGAAAAAAGCTGTGACCGGGTGGATCGGCCGCAGGGACCTCTGAGCGATGTTATATTTCACCCAATCAAGCTCTCAGCTAGGTCTTTACATAACATGACACCACTGTTCATCACTAAACAGTCTTTTTCTAGTAAATATCTTATTGACAATCTGTCTACACACTCTGTGATGCCAGTGGTTGGGTTGTAAACATCTCCAGGGAGCGTGGGGAAATGTTTTATTTCTTTTTGGAAACGTATGTGCAGTGTACGTCTAAATCTGTAAAGTCAGATTTGGTTTGACAGGAATCTACAGATGCTTAGGAGTGAACGCAGCAAAGGATATGCGTTTTATTATTGGAAACGTAGCATTGCGGATGTAGCCTCAGACAGCCTTTTAATAGAGTTGGCATCCATTCTGAGCTAAACGTGTGGGATAATGTGCTCGGTATGGTAGTCTGTGTGATGGACTGGGAGTATCTCTCGTCGATCAGGCGGACCTCTAATTCCCTCCCGTCGGCGGTGATGGTGTAATGTGCTATCGATTGTGTTTTGATGAGGGTCAGATTACTAACAGGCTCCCCGAGGTGGTGGTGGTGGTGGTGGTGGTGGTGGTGCTGGCTGGATTTCCCACAGCGAATAATGTGTCCAGTGTAGGAAAAACAGACAATAGTGTACTTCGTCAAGCAGTATTTCCCCGGACTACTGTACTGATGTTTTTTGATACTACAGATGTTACACCCCTGTAGGCCAAAAGTACAATCTTGACATGGAGCCTAAATCCAGCTGTTAGGTTTAAACGAACACACTGTCGTTGCTTTTTGTCTCTTCATAATCTCCCTCTTTCTCCTCCTGCTCCCTCCCTCCCTCCTCCTTTTTTTTTTTTATACATCAGAGTTTAGAGGAAACCTGCCTGCTCTTTTAGCCGGGGCCTATTTCCACTGGCTTTTCTGCACATTCCAGTCGGTGCCTTTTCTGCCCTAGCGAGGCGGATGCCCTTAATAAAATGACAACAGTAATTTGCCTTTGTCATTCCGGTCCCGGGCACAGACTACACCGTGGCGCAAAAAAAAAAAATACAGTGCTAGAGGAGGCGGCCGAATGTGTGTGTCGGCTGGCTCTAATTCCCTTTTTTTTCTATTTTCCAGAGAGCTGCCTTTTCCATTAAGCCTGAGGTGGCAGGTCTATTTAAAACCAGCCGCGACCCCACCCCTCATTCACACGGCGCTCCAAGTCTGGGAGAAATAAGAAAATTAACATCAGGACTGGAAGGGGAGGAATGGACATTTTGTTATTAGACTGTCCTTCAGTTTTATTCAAATTATTCCAGCCTCCCTTCCTCCATCTTTTCCCCTCTCCCTTTCTCTTTGCCACCTTCTTTTGACTCTAAACGGGTGACATCACTCACTCTGCATCAAGCGGGAGGCGTGAGCCGCTGTTGCATATGGTGGCTGTTTAAAAGCTTCTTGATGGAACTGTATTAGAATGAGTGGTAATTGATGTAAAATATGACAGAGTGCCGTTGGCTTCCTCGACTAAGCGAGGAGCAGAGCAACACGGAGGGAAGGGTCTCCGGTAATGTTACTGATTAATGAAGGATCACTCACTTACGCTCACGCAGCTGATTTTATGAAAAATTAAATTTGTGTTGTCATTCCGACGGGTGGGCGCAGCCGGAAAAAGACTATTAGTTGGGAATCATTATCAATAGCGATATTTTCAAACTACATTATGCCAATCAGGGTCTGAATCTGTTTAATAGATTTAGTTCCATTTGGCCCGTAATTGATAAATAATCAAAATTTATCAATGTACTCAAGCCCATTTTCACTAACAATCAAGGAAAAGAGGCCCATTTACCACCTGACTTGGTCCAAATTAGGAGCTAAATTGATGATCAATTAATCTCTAAAAAGGACTAGTAGTGTGTGGGTGTGTGTAGGTATGTGTGTTGGAGGCGATAGAGGTGGATAAAGGAGTCAGATGAACACAGTGATGATAACGTGAGAGCTGGAATGAATGATACAGTTAACAAAGACAGCAAAAGCTTTTATATTTGTGTATCTGTTGCTTGTTTACTCAACGCAGAAAATGTTGATATACAACGTAAGTAAAAGTGTTTTGCCGACGTTACTCGACACTTTAAAATGAAGAAATTCTGACTTTGAATATTTCAATGGTAACAATGGATTAAATCGGAATTCAGTTTGCTCTACAGTAGGAATGATGAAGAAAAATGAATGAAATGCTCTTTGTGTGTACCTTGTCACTACAGAGTATTCCCTTTATTGTTTTTGCATAAAGAAATAATCAAATAATGATTAATTAAAGGTAATATCACTAAATGCACTGAGAATATATAAATGGCTCTGCTCTTCAAGAAATATCGTGTAAGTAAATATTTTGTCAGTTTCATCGTGCTACAGTGAGATGTTTGAAGGACTGAGCCCAATACTGAATACTGAATACTTTAAACAGAGTGCAGATGTTTTTGATTGGACAAGTCATTACAAAGACACATTTAGCAAAGCTTCAACATCTGCATTTAAATACTATTTTAGTGTAAAAGACGAGGTTTGTCCAGAAAATAACAAGCATATTAACAATTTATGGAAAGTATTTTAGTCAGATATTCAAAGAAATCTTTAAGATAAGCAACCACATCTTATCCTGAGTTGATTTAGATGAAAATATTCTGTATATAGTGTGTTGAATTTCACACAAAGCCTTACTAAAGCTGCTCTCTGCTTGGATGTGAGTGTTGAGCGTAGCAGCAGTGAGGAGGACTGGTGTGTTGGGTGGTTTGTTATTGAGGTGTGTATCTTTCCACCCTGCGGGAGATGATCTCACCGTGTCCCCTCAGTCAGAGAGGCGTTGGAGGGAATGAGGATGGATGGCCCTGTCTGTAAAAGGTGACCATCACAGCTCGCCTCCTTTTTTTTTCTTTTCTTTTTTTTTCTCCATGCTTCGGCCTATATTATCTGTCTGGGAGGCCGTGCATTTATGTTCCGTGTTTGATGGAACAACACCGAGTCACTGCCTCTAACCATGAGCTGTCTTTTCCTTCCCCTTCCTGTCCTCGTTGTCGTTGTTCAGGCTGGCCAAAGAGAAGGTCTCGTATCAGACTGAGGCGAAGCAGCAGGAGGAGAAGGTCGAGCGCATGAAGGCAGAGGCAGGAGACGAGTATGTCCTCAGGAAACAGGTATGTGGGCGCCATGTTTTAGCTTCTTTGATACCGTACGATAGTGCTGCAACGGATCGTAAAACTCGCGATTCGCATCGTATCAAGGAGCGGAATCACAAATCGATCAGCACAAAAGAAAAAAGAGAGCAAATATAACTTTTAGAGATCCCTGATCACGTCTTTAATGCTGCCGTCATTTTTGATCATTGATGATACATATTGGCAGATACGGATCCATTTGTTGTTCGATTATAACCGCTCTGAAGTCATTGTTAACCCCTAAAAATCCTAAGTGTTATCCGTGTACTTTGTTATAGTCATTTATAATGTGTTTTTTTTTTCATAAAAACACACAATTTAAAATAAGGAAATAAAAGATTGTATTTTTATTGATTAAAACTAATCTTTTCATTAGTAGTTTTAGCGGTTTTATAAACGGCAAATTTTCCCCTCTATAATATCTATTAAAAATGTTTGAAAACATCTTCAAACAACTGTATTTATTAAAGTGTCTCTCCAACACCACATTTTGCGAGATTACATGCAAAAACATCATAACGTTATAATTTACCTTTGCCCAATACTCATTTTCACTGAACAGAGCCTGAACTCATCATAATGTAACAAAACGAAACCTTCGTTCGCTGGCCGTTAGCGGTGCTGCTAACTTTACTAGCTCTCTTCCTGTTAGCCGTTAGCGGTGCTGCTAACGTTTCTACCTCTCTTCCTGTCGATTTAAACACAGATTGGTTGTTTACAATGTAACATCATCAGAGATCAGAGACTAAAAATTCCATCCGGATCACGGATCGAAAATGATCCGTTCCACCACTACATTACGACAATTATGTCTTAATTCAAGAAACTTTCCATTTACCATCAGCAGTTTTCCCGCCGCTCTCGGCCAGGAAGTGAAGAGGTTTTTCTCTCCCGTAGTTAGGAAGTGAATTCTATCTCCTTTCACGTAATGAGGTCGGTCCACGGTGATAATGAAGAATTAGGTTTTGAGAGGAGAACCATTAGTGATTTTGTAATTTGCTTGATGCCGATGTAATTATATCATGTTACTTTAGAGGAGTTTGATAATTACTGACACATGCTGGTGATTTAGTGTCCCTGCCCTCGTCTCCATTGTCTCTCACTGTGTCTGCAGCCCTCCGTCATTTGAGTGAGCACAGAAAGCAGTAAAGGGTTTGAAAACTAGTATGACACATTATGACTCACATTATGTTGCTAGCTTGCTTTATGTCTTGATAGCATCTTGAACACTGACTTTATCTGTTAGTGGAACATTTTTACACATATAAACATTTATTTTTTCAACTGTAATACAGAAGGAAAACACAAAGACTAGGATAGGGTCATATTTAACAAAAGGTTTAAATTAAGAAGAATATGAAACAAACAGCATTTATCAGTCTGTTTCCTGAGAGCAACAATCCCATTTCATACAGTGCTTACAGCCATGCTAGCAACATGGCTCCGGGAATGTAAATATGTCTGTGCATCACTTTGGTGCAGACTGAAATATCTCAACAACTATGCGATGGATTGCCATGAAATATTGTGAAGACATTCATGATCACCAGAGAAAGAACCCTGCTGACTTCGTTAATTCCCAGATTCTGTCGTCTGGCGCCACCATTGGTTTTACATTTATGGTTTGAGTGAAATTTCTCAACAGCTGTTGGATGGATTGTCTTGGAGCTTGGTTCAGACATTCATGTTCCTCTGAGGATGAACTGAAATCACTTTGGTGATCCTCTGACTTCTCAACCTGCACCATCATACTTTGGTTTATGACCAAAAACTGTACCTGCAAAATTCAGTCTCAGCTGTACTTTGTGTTAAGTGCTAATTAACAAAAGTTAGCATGCTAACACGGTAAACTAAGGGTGCGTTCCAAATCCCCTACTTTTTCTTTTTTACTTTTAATTTGGACAAACTACTTCCTAATAACATCGACCTTTGAACTTTGACCCTCCTGCTTATATGTCTGAATAGCCAGAAAAGCATGCTGGCTAGCATACTGCAAAAATTGACAAGGATGCAGGAGGACATCTTGGTTTATTTTCTCTTTATACTGCATTTGACATATTTTTATTGGGGCATACTTAAAATCTATCTGGCATACTATTTAGTGTGGTAGAACGTACCCAAAGATTATACATGCTAAACACAGCGTAAGTAAGTATGTTAGCATGCCGTCATTAGCATTTAGCTCAAGGAACAGCTGTGTCTGAGTGAAGCTTCACAGAGCTGCTGGGCTGTAGATTTTTAAGGCTCTTTCACCCTTCTTTAGTTGAACAGTGTTATTTTTTTAATGGAGAGCACATCGTTGACATTGTTTATGAAAAGCCTCCTCGGGGTAGCTCCATTTCTTCCTTTTTTTACTTTTAAGACAAACCCTTTAGACATATCTCCAACAAGAGAGAAACTAAACATCACATTTAAAACCCGGTATCCTTGAAAACAGCTGAGAATATGAACAATAATAAAATATGTGGGCATGGTCCATGAATACTGCTCCACAGAGTACTGGGACCCAGTTGATTTAGATTTTTCCACTTCTAGATGTTCCCGTCAGGGTGGAACTGCAGAGCAGGCAGCGCTTCTGATTATGTTTGCTGCTAACATTAAAATTCCGTGTGTGCTTTGTTTTGTTTGTTCATTCATGGCGCGGCGGCTCTCTGGCGGAGCAGCAGGCTTGGCTGGTGTTAAACGGGGAGATTGGGAGGCCAGATGGATTATGGTTGGAGATGAGAGGTCTGAGGCAGGATGGATTAGAGGTTTTTATTTTAATGGAATCAATACGCCGTAAGTGTCGTCTTCATCCAGCGCTGATGGGATCATTCCACCGCACCGGGAGGGCGCCATGACTTTTCTCTGTTCTCACCACACCTCTGCTTAGTCTGCCTCACCTTGTCATATCTGGATGGCAACCAGCTCCACTAGTTGTCTCTCGGCGTGTCAGTTAGTCCCTGCGTACGAGTTCATCCGACTGCCTGTTAGTGTGCACAGCCGTGTAATGCACATGTGTGTGACTGCGTCCGTGTTTTGACTCTGCGGCTCGACAGAGGGCTAGGTGAGGAAGCATCTGTCAGAGAGGGAGTGTGTCTGACAGCGTTAGCCAGCTCCTCTCTGCTCTTTAGGGTGCCAGTGTTGTGGGGCGGTGGGGGAGGGGGATTCCACTTTAGCCGCGGCTGTGAAAGTTACCGTAACATAGTTTCACTCCAGGCGTAGTAATACCGCTTTACGCCTGATCACGGGGCCCTCGGCTCGGGGGTTTCTTCATTTATCCAGGTGTGCAGTCGGATCGAGGCCGCCCGGCTCCCTTCCCCGATCGATAACTCAATAACATATTTCATACCGCCGGCTTGTTTGCAGATGTTAACCACGGCAGAGTGAGTGTGGGACACCCTGCAAGTTAGGGCCGGGAGCAGTGAAAGAATATGCCTGTTTCTAGCTGCTTAGATTAATCTTCTATACTTACTCAACGATGTGTTCATGAAAAGTGAAAAAAGTCGATTTAATGCACAACATGATGTCACTGATGTGGTCTATGTGTGGTTTCAGATCGAGGTTCTGCAGGAGTCCCATATGATGGTCCCAGACTGCCACCGACGTCTGACCGCAGCACACGCAGATCTGCTTCAGTTATTAGTAAGTAAACCTCACAACAGGACAGATGAGTATTGACGAGACTCATAAATCCATTTATTTTTATTTGCTGTTACTGTGACTTATTTATGGAAATGTTGAAAATAAACGGTGTTCTTGTTTTTGTTAGACACATGACGACAAAAACACTTATTTATCAAAAAAACTAGCGTAGCTTCTCTACTTTTTTTTGGACATTCTTGGTTCTCAGAGGATGAATCCTGCTGACTTTGTTGATCCTCTGGCTTTTGCTCTAGCGCCTCCATTGGGTCAAATTTTTAATGAATGAAATACTTTGGTTTATGACCAAATTCCTGCAAAACGGACATTCCCATCAGCCTTAACTTAACTGTGTGTCTCGTGCCAATTAGCAAGTGATGGCCCGCTAACACGCTAAACTTAGATGGTCACTGTATTGTGACTGTGAGCGTGTTAGCATGCATGCTGAAGTTAGCATTTAGCTCAAAGTACCATAAACCGAATGCGTCGGTGAGTGAAGAAGACACAAAGTTCACTATTATCACAACTGTAAGTCCAAAATAAGCCATGGAGGAAAAACTAATTTACTCATTTTGCGAGAAATTTGAAAAAAAATATAAGATACGGAATTATGACCTGTTAACCTTCCTAACACTAGCTCTAAACAGCTTAAATTAAAACTACTAATGACAAGATTTTTTTATTTATTAAAGCATGTATTTAAATAAAATTTGATCATTTATTTCCTAATAATTTGAATTGCATTTTTTTTGTAAATAACTACTTGAGATGACAATAACAGAGTAGAAAAAAATTACTTTTAGAATTTTTTTGGGTTTACATTCACTACATTACGGTTTAAATTTTGCTTTGAAGTTTCCATTTGAGTGCACTACCCCTTAAGAAGTATTTATATTGACAAAAACAAGTGTACTTTAATATAAACCGTTATCGTCCTTGTTTTAAGATTATACCATGATACAAATTTTCGGCTCTACCGTGAAGCCCAACCACAGGGGTTATAGGAAAAATCCCTTTTTTTGTGTGTGATTTCAATGAACTGCTCCTAAGTATCACACGTTACACCAATTAGCAGCATTTCGTTGTATCCGTGTGCAGCGTGCGTCCAATCCCTTCAGGACTTAAGTTGGTATGTTGGAGGAGCAAACATAAGCATGCGTGTCTCGGGGTCATCTCAATTAATGTGGAGCAAACAGTCGGGCAGCTGGTTGTGTGAGTCACTGGAGGGGAGGCAGAGGGAGCTAACCTGGAATTGGCAACATGTTGTCTCTCACTCATCCTCCCTTCCTTCTTCCTTTCAGACACACATGCACATATGCACACGCTCATCACAGTTCATTAGCGGCGCTGTCACGTTCGGTGACCACTGCAGGAACTCTCTCACACACACACACACACACACACACACACACACACTCGATTTAAGGGCATGGACACCAAACAGTCACGCCATCACTCGGTCCAACCCTTAAATGCTAAATTTAGATCTTGATTACATGATTCTGACTGAAATATGACTGAATTTTACGTTTTTTATGACGAGAACGACACTTTTGTTCAAAAAAAGTTGAGGAGAGTTGTGGCTTTATTCTTAAGTAGCTGTAATTCCTCACTTTTGGGTGGCGGAGGTTGTTCTAAATTGGCAATAACACTAAAAGCATCTGTGTGTGTGTTTGTGTCTTTCCAGGAAGCAGAAGAGGATTTGGCTGAATCAGAGGAGTACAAAGAGGCTAGAAGCATGTTGGACTCAGTGAAGCTGAAGTCTGATAACTGATCAGTTTCTGTTTCTCACTGTGAGATTCACTTGCTTCTTTTTTTTTATTTTTTAAATGTCCATTCCTTTTCTTTTGCCCTGTTTGGAAGCCGTGGAGGGCGTACTGTAATCCGTTCAGACTCCCTGTTCTTGATGTGATTATTTTCTAC
Organism: Anoplopoma fimbria; assembly: GCF_027596085.1. Lineage (NCBI taxonomy): Eukaryota > Metazoa > Chordata > Actinopteri > Perciformes > Anoplopomatidae > Anoplopoma > Anoplopoma fimbria. The sequence goes on along the minus strand of NC_072462.1, from coordinate 3,306,255 downwards.
TGTTTACCGTTAACGTGCCACCCGTGTTTGATCACACTCCTCCTGTGCGTAAAAAATCCCACAAGAACACGATGAAACATTGGGTTTATCACCGCAGAGGAGGTGAGAGGTTGTTTTTCTTTTCATTCGTCATACTGATACACAGTCTGGACTTTAAAGACACCATTAAAAACACACACATTTGTCTTTTTTGCAGTTATAAACATCACTTTTAATGGATTTGATTTGAAGTGGGAAAGCTTTGCACTGGTGAAAGAACGGTAGTTATTATCATTTGTAGTTATATTCAGAATGATTTTGCATTCCTTTTTATATGCATAGGGTCACTTGTAACTGCAGGAAGTTCCGATATTGGCTCTAACCTTTGATGACGATGCATCCCAGAATACTAACCAAAGCTGCAAGTAACGATTATTTTTCATTCTTTCGATTAATGTTTTTGGAAATATCCAAAGAAAAACAAAGTGAAAAATACCCATCACAAGTTTCCTAAACTTGTGTTGTGTTTTGCAAAACGCATATATTAAACTAACTGTGAAATAAAACAGCTGGCAAGCAGCAAATGTTCATATTTGACAAACTGAAACAATGAATGCTGCTTCTTTTTTTTTTTTTATCAATTATCAAAATTGTTTGGGATTGTAATTTTCTTTCACACTGTAATCGATTAATAAACTGATTGTTTCAGCACTTAAATGATGGATTGAATTGCACAGTTTCTTGTTAAGAGCAGTGAAAAGGAAGCCTTCAATAAAGAGGGATTACTTTGGGGGGAAGCCTGTCGGTTAAAAAGACAAATGTCGGATATGGACACGAATGATAAAAACAGGCGGTTACATCTATTATCCAAACAGCCTAAAATAACGACACCTTGCATTAAGGCTGAGAGAGTCCTTCCTAAATAGTCATACTAATGAATGAACTCAATTGCCAGACAAATTAAGGTTACATTTGACTTGATCCTTATTTTACAGATTTCGATAATTATCGGGATCACCCCAAAGTCTCATTACCGCCCTAATGAGGCGCTGCTACTCCGTGACATCCACCCCGCTCCATCTCGTTAAGGAAATCGCTCCTCAATGCTGATTATTTTATTTGGAGGTATAATTATATTTCTTTCGGATAAATCACGGGCCTAATCGAGTCCGTGCAGGGGGCAGCGGCGCTAATTGAGGCATGAGATGCGGTGGCGGGGCGCTACATCTGGGTTTGTGTGACCAGAGGACCCCTGTGCAGGCTGCTGACTGCTCTGAACATGCAGTGGCTGCTGGGTAACAAGCTTTCACATCCTACACTGAAGTACGAGTGATGTTTAATACTCTGTTACAAGACCTTCATATCCTTAAGTAGAAATATGGAGGTGTTATCTGCAAAATATTCCTCAATTACCAAAATAAAAGCACTAATGAGGCAGCAGAATGGCCACTTTCAGGGAGTTATATTTATTATATAATTTAGATTTCTATTAGGCAACTTGTGCGTGAATTTGACAGCAGCATTTTAATGTTTAATTAGAGGACACTTAAATGCATTTAATTTCTTAATCTGATGTTTCAATCCGAGTCTAACAGCTGTATGTGTCGGATAAATGATTTGTTAAAAGCACAATTGTCTTAATCTGAAATGTAGTGTACTAAAAAGCATTAAACACTCAATTGCAAGTATTTAAAAATTCTACTTGCATACAGTAGTAACTATTCCTCGCTCATTTAAAGTAATATATTGGGGCTGCTACTAAAAAAAAAGAAACTGAAAAACTAGCTGCTTTAACCTCTTTGCTTTAAGATGATTTGACTCTTCTGCTGTGGATTATCAGAGAAACCAACTGTCTGCTTTCTAAAATTGGCACTAAATGAAGGATTTGGCCTTTATATAACCTCTGAGCAGGCTGACATGACATTTCCAATCTAATAATGAGAGAATAATGAGAGGATGTGAAGCAAGTATAGGCCTGCATTTACTCAGCTACTGTACTTGAGTAATTGTGAGTTATTGGACTTTACTTAAATCATTTTATGGCACTTTTACTGCAAAATCCAATGGAAAATATTTTAAATAAAATACTTTTTATAAGTCTACTTTGCTCATTATAAGTTAAAAAACTTATAATGAGCAAATTAAATAAAATTAATAAGTTAAACCATTAAACATTGGGCCTTAAAAAAATATAAAATGATAACACTTCACTATTATAATAATCTAATTATAGGCCCTAATATATAAAGTAACTGATCCAAATACTTCTTCCACCACTGAGTATATTGATGCAGTATTTTTAAGTTTATTGATTATAAAAATAAGCTTTAACTAGTCCTTATTTATGACGTGGAAGCGGTGCGTTGCCGCCTTGGACGCATGCGTTTTTTTCCGCTTGTGCGTAAAAGCGCATTGTCCTTCTTTTGTGCCGCTGAAGTTTGTCCATGTTAAGCATCAGATGCTCCCCTCCTCTTCAACACAGTGCTCCTCCCGATCCCTCCATGACTGTCCCCAGATCAGCTGCATGAAACAAGAATCTCATTTGTTAAACCTGGGCCTCCTGCAGATGGAAGATCGATTGTTTTTCCTCCTCAGAAATCTCTAATTGAGTGGATGCAGACTGCAGAGGCGGATCAGAAGGAAGGGAAGGAGAACAGAGATCACCAGGGCCTTGTGGTTTGGAGAACCTGGACTGTCAAACCAAGAGGTCATAGGTTCGAGCCCCAACCCTGCTACCCAAACATGTGGATCTGGAGGTAAAAAAAACCAAACTGAGGCTTCAACCTTGATCCACCTTTCTCATGACAGTACCACACTCACATGTTGTTGTTTTTTGGCTTTATTAAAAGTCACTCCTCATCTCCACGGCGTGTGAAAACGTCTACTTTCCGCACAGATGCACCGCATTAACCTGCAGGGGGCCGAGTTTGTTTGTCTATTTTTATTTATGTCATGGATGAGATGGATGTGAGCGTTAGTGGAGGAGATGTGGCAAACTGTTTACCCTAATTACAGCCTTAACAAGTCAGCAAAACCGGGACCTTCATCTCACACACACACACACACACACACACACACACACACACACACACACACACACACACACACACACACACACACACACACACACGCAATCTATTGACATTATTAAGTGAAATGATGCCTTTGAATTAGCTGAACTAAATACATTGCATCTAGGATTAACAGCTTCCAAATTGGGTCATATTACAAAAAAATAACATCAATATAAACTCGTATTTGAGTCTCACATGCATTGAATAAATTGTTTTATTTTCCACACATTTTTTTGAATAAAGCATGAAATATTGCAAGATTATATTCATCCAAACTAAATGTATTATTTTACAGGCACTAAAGTGTTTATTAAACACTTATTCAGCATGAAAAAAATATTATAGTGCAGCTTTTTCCTCGGCTTGTAAATATTAAAACGAAATATTAAAAACAAAATCAGACATGATGATATTTGTATATATTTTTGGGGGCCTATTCTTACAAACCTCCTGACACCTCATCCTTGTTTTGGGGTTGAATGTGAGCTGCTGTGCTTCCCTCCTGTCTGCAGCTTTACAGCACTGAGCTGTATGTGATGCTTTTAAATGATCCTTTATGGGCGAGGATAAACACAACATTATGTACCTCATTTCTAACATTAAACAATGATTTCTTTATATTTCTGTGACATAAATACGTTTTAAAAATACAGAATATAATTTCGCAGCCTTAAATCTACCTTGAAGTCCAAAACATTCAGAGAGGATAAAAAATATCTCCAAGTGCGCATCTTCTGCTCCGGCTGCTAAAGACACTTTTGGATAAAAAAACCTTCCTCCAGGTCTGCGATGCGTCCGAGAAGAGAGACTGACCTCCAGATTGCAGGTAAATAACACATCAGATGAGCGGAGAGGTGGATGGTGGATGAAGCCTGGATGGATGAAGGGAAGAAGAAAGAAGAGAAGCTGCTTCAGGCTCGGACGTCTCCTTTGTGCCACCTTTTCTTTTTTTTTTCCTTTTCTTCCCCAGCACATAATAAATAAAACAAAAAAACCTGCTCTCTCACAAAACACCCCGACATCTGTCTGAAGCTGTCTGATTTAGATTTGTCCTTAAATATTTGGCAGACTGGTGTGTGTGTGTGTGTGTGTGTGTGTGTGTGTGTGTGTGTGTGTGTGTGTGTGTGTGTGTGTGTGTGTGTGTGTGTGTGTGTGTGTGTGTGTGTGTGTGTGTGTGTGTGTGTGTGTGTGTGTGTGTGTGTGTGTGTGTGTGTGTGTGTGTGTGTGCTAATTGAGCCTAATGGTGGTTTATTCAGTGATTAAAGGGAGCTCCTTACTTTTTTTTCTTTTCTTGTCTCATTGAGAATAAATAATATAGATTTAAAGGCCTCCTCCTCATCTATCCAGCCCGGTGTTTTTAACGGTGTCCCTTTTATCAAAGTGTTGAACTCCCTCCACTTTCCGCCGAATTAATTCGCTCACACATCATTTATACCAAGTCCCTCCCTTCTTGACAGTCGGGCCTAAATACTAGTAAATCACCACTAATTTATACTGATCCGATATGTGGAATAAAGGAGAATAGATCCGCTGCTAATTACATAAAAGCCTAATGGCCTTGAACATGAGAGCCTGGTTAGGAATTATATAAAGTTTGTTGTTTGGCTGACTGGGAAATCATATTAGAGGAGGTTCACTTGGTCTCCAAGAGGCATTTAGTGTCTTTTAAATAGGTCGAAAATATCATTAAGGAGACTAAAAAAAAATAAAAAGCTTCATATTATAGCCTATAGAGTCAAGTTCATATTTAAAGTGTAGCATCTGTTAATGCAGTCATGTGATTCCTATTTATGTGCATATATTTGTGCACTATTTAAAGAAAAAAACAACAACAACAGAGCAGCATGCACAATTAAACAAATATTGTGGTGATCCAACATTTCTTGAACGGGTCGAAAGCTCTCACAGATATTAAATCAGGTTATTTTATTGGATGTAATTCGGAGGAGAAATCAAAGCCAATTACAGGAATGAGGAGGAATGAACTTGTGGATGTGAGAGGATGGATGGAGGAGGAGGAGGAGGAGGAGGAGGAGGAGGAGGAGGAGGAGGAGGAGGAGGATGGGGGTCTGGGGCTGGAGCTGACATACCTCAGGCTTCAGCTGTGATTGGTCCTCGTTTGGAGAAGCTCATGGGTTCATTCCGCCGTTAAGCACCTCCCCGTTTCTCTAAACTACATTATAATGCAACGAACCTCCCTTTTAACCACAAACCGAATTTGCTTTCATTTAGGCTATATATATTCCTTAAATAGGTTAAAGTCACAGAGATTTTTTTTTTTTTTTATATAGTTGGGAATAGCCCCAGAGCGGTGCGCAATGCTTTCTCATGCCGACCTCCTGGATGCTCGCCTCGGTGAGTTATCATCACCAAACTCCGGTCTTCAACTCTACTGTAAGCTGGAGGCTCTTCTAAATCCTAAATCAAGCTCTGAATGTTGTCAATTTGCTTCTTATTTCCTCTTAATGTGACTGGAGTGAGCCAAACGAGCTTAATTCATTGGGAAAGTAATTATTATTATTATTATATTACTGCGTAATTTGATTTAACAATTTCCTAAAATATCAGTGCGGTCGAATTGAATTAAGAGTATTTAAGGAGCAGAGTGTGATGTGCATGGTTGTCTCTCAGAGAGCTGTGTGTTTTAAAATGTCTGCATCTGAGTTTTACATCTGCTTTAATGCATATTAAATACAACAATGCATAGGCTACATAATGGATATTTTGTATTGCAGCAAAAATATGACTCTCTTTTGCATGAGAAGTATTTGCTAACATGTGTCTGCTTTCTTTTTTCCTCCCAGAGAAAACAAGTGTTTTTTCTGTTCATATCTCACCGGCTGGTTGTCTGTGTCTGTGCAGGGATGAAGGACGCCGCCGCGGAGCTCCTGGGACACCGGGAGGCTCTCAAGTGCCGGCTCGGTGGAGGAGGGCCTGACTCCGGACACTCCGTCGGGGAGCTCGGACCCGGACCGGAGGGTGTGGAGGGCTCCACCATGCTCCCGGGAGATGATGGAGGAGGAGGAGGAGGAGGAGGAGGAGGAGGAGGAGGAGGAGGATCCAACGCAGTGCAGGTCAACAGCAAAGAGCAGGAGAAACAGAACAACCAGAACCAGTCCGGAGGAGGCCAGCAGAGCCAGAGCCAGAGCCAGAAACAGAAGCGACACCGGACCCGGTTCACCCCGGCGCAGCTCAACGAGCTGGAGAGGAGCTTCGCCAAGACGCACTACCCAGACATCTTCATGAGGGAGGAGCTGGCTCTGAGGATCGGCCTCACGGAGTCCAGGGTGCAGGTAAGAGCTGGATCTGGTCCTTATGCTGAGGGGGACACGAGGGCAGGACCTGAAGCTGCAGATCCTCCTGTGGATTCAAAAAAAAGTCATTTAAAAATCACCCAAAAAGAAGAAATAGGCTAAAAATATTGATAGCGATATTGTTGTTATTGTGGATATAACAATCCTCATAACAGCATTTTTAAATTTAAAAATAGAAAACAATAGTTCCTTATTGTTGCCACTGTTTGGTATTCTAAATGAGAAATGTTCTGTAACATGAATTGAGATGTGATCCCAGAGGTTCAAAAAAAAAAAAAGCAGTAATTTAGGGTCAAATTGTGGTTTTAAAAATGTTGGATTTTGCACCAAAATAAAAGCAACCTTATTTCCTTATCTTTAAAAAAAGAATGATATAATTACGCATAAAAATATAAACGAAAATGCCGATTTATTGATGCAAAATGAGAAACAATAGTTCCTTATTGTTGCCACTGTTTGGTATTCTAAATGAGAAATGTTCTCATGAATTGAGATGTGATCCCAGAGGTTCAAAGCTTTAGCTAAAAGTCTAATAAATACGTTCTACCCACGTGTTATTTATTTATTTGTATTAATTGGAGACTTTTAAAAATAAATAACAACAATTTAAATGGGTGGCACGTTGTTACAAGCTGTCAATATGCTGATAAAACCACATACATCAGTGTGTTTCTTTATTTTGGGGTTTTACTGTGTTGAGCATTTGTATTTAAATGACTTTGCACATTTGAAATGAACCCTTTAAAATGATGAATATAATAAATAATCAAAGTAAACTTGCTTTCAAAATTACCATTCATTTTTTTTTTCTTGGATGTAGAATTAAACTAAAAAAAAAAAAAAAAAAAAAAGATTTCAGTCGGTGTAGAACAGATTTTATTACTGGATAAACTAAAAGTTATTTTTTATTTGAAAAGCATAAAATAACACCTGATGTTTTCTTAATAGAAGTTATTTCAGTTAAGCACAAATAAACATCTCCAATGATATTAATGTCTTCACTTAGCTCCCGGTTACACTGGAATAATAATCCTATTAAATCTAACCAGTAAAATATCAAAACGCACATTTTCATTATATCCCAGAATTTTACTTTGCCAATTTATTTCATTTAAAAAAAAAGAAAAAACAACTATCACAGCTGAAATAAATATATTTTGTTTGTTATTACATGAAGTCATGTTTTTACAATACAAACTTTAATAATTGAGCCAACAGCCAATAATAAATAAATGTATCTTACAGCACACAGGGCACAGTGTGTGTGTGTGTGTGTGACAGCATTATTACCTCTCACTTCACAAGATGTAATCCTTAAAAAAAGAACAATAACAATACATTTAGGCTTATTATATTATATTATATTATATTATATTATATTATATTATATTATATTATATTATATTATATTATATTATATTTTATTATATTATATTATATTTTATTTCTGCTGACTAAAGGCTGCTTGTTTCAGAATTGTCCCTTTACATTCTGCCTCCACCTCATTAACCCATGATTCCAGCTTAATTACACTCACTGACTCTCCTCCAGATAAACAGCCTGTGCACTGAAACCAGCCTTTTAAATCCACCTGAATCCACTGTGAACGAGCTCTGTGTAAATACACTGGGCTCCTCCGTGATGCCTTCAATGACTTCCAGTCTGCAGATAAAATATCAACCACATTAGGAATCCTGGCTTATTAACTACAGCGATGGCAAATGGCACTTGAAGCACTCACATGTGAAATAAAACCCTAATAATCATTATTATTATTATTATTGCATGGGCTTGTATTTCCATAGAATAAGAATTAGTGTAATAAGGCTCGTTCTGCTGGGATGAGAAAGGGAAGCAGCTCGAGATCTGCTACGTCTTCATGCTGAAGGAGCACTCTGTCTTTTTTTATTTTTTAAACGGAATGAGAAATTGCGTTTTCTTTCTCTGGAAGTGTAATGCATCCCGGGCCGGATTTCACGGCTGGCTAGGCGGAGGAGGAGGAGGAGGAGGAGAGGAGGAGGGAGGAGGAGGAGGAGGAGGAGGAGGAGAGTGAGATTGTCCCGTTCTTATTACTGCGCCTCCACTTTCTCAAGCAAATCTTCACATTAATCATATAGACATATAAGAAAGCGCTTACAACCAAACGCACAGAGAGCTCAAGGACCCCGAAGGAAAGAAAGTCTGTTTGTCTCAGCAAGAACAGTCTTTATTATGTGAGTGTGTGGTGTTCAATGGTTTAAAAAAAAAAAAAAAAGCAGTAATTTAGGGTCAAATTGTGGTTTTAAAAATGTTGGATTTTGCACCAAAATAAAAGCAAAAACCTTATTTCCTTATCTTTAAAAAAAAAAGATATAATTACGCATAAAAATATAAACGAAAATGCCGATTTATTGATGCAAAATGAGAAAAAATAGTTCCTTATTGTTGCCACTGTTTGGTATTCTAAATGAAAAATGTTCTGTAACATGAATTGAGATGTGATCCCAGAGGTTCAAAGCTTTAGCTAAAAGTCTAATAAATAAGTTCTACCCACGTGTTATTTATTTATTTGTATTAATTTTAAAAATAAATAACAACAATTTAAATGGGTGGCACGTTGTTACAAGCTGTCAATATGCTGATAAAACCACATACATCAGCAGATTTATCGCTGCTGGTTCACATCATCATGGTGACCACAGCCCGATGTCACCACCTGCTTTATGGGCTCTCCTCTCCAACAACATGCACCATCACATGCACACATCACATGCACATTCACATGCACATTCACATGCACCATCACATGCACCATCACATGCACATTCACATAAGATAAGATAAGATAAGATAAGATAATCCTTTATTAGTCCCGCAGCGGGGAAATTTGCAGGCTTACAGCAGCATAGAGTAAAGTGCACACAAGAGACATAGTAAAGAAAGACAAGATAAAAAAATAAAAATAAAATAAAACAAGTATTATAAATAAGCAATAAAAAAACAACAGTAACTGAAATATTATATTTACAGACAGAGAAAAACAACAACAACTATTTTAACTATTTTTAACTTTTTTAACTATTATTGCACAGTGTAATGTGTGATGTATTGCACAGGTTTTTATTGTCATGTTATTATTGTCATGTGGTCATGTGGTCTGCTGGGAGCAGAGCTGGTTGTGCAACCTGACAGCAGCAGGAAGGAAGGACCTGCACCATGCACCATCACATGCACCATCATATGCACCATCATATGCACATTCACCATCATATGCACCATCATATGCACCATCATATGCACATTCACATGCACCATCATATGCACATTCACCATCATATGCACCATCATATGCACATTCACCATCACATGCACCATCATATGCACATTCACATGCACCATCATATGCACCATCATATGCACCATCACATGCACCATCACATGCACCATCATATGCACATTCACATGCACCATCATATGCACATTCACCATCACATGCACCATCACATGCACATTCACATCACATGCACCATCATATGCACATTCACATGCACCATCACATGCACCATCATATGCACATTCACCATCAAATGCACATTCACATGCACCATCACATGCACATGCACATTCACATGCACCATCACATGCACATGCACATGCACCATCACATGCACCATCACCCCCCCTGACTCTGCACCGTCTCTGTCCCTCTTCAGGTCTGGTTCCAGAACCGACGCGCCAAGTGGAAGAAGCGCAAGAAGACCACCAACGTGTTCCGGTCTCCGGGGACCCTGCTGCCGACGCACCACGGCCTGTCCCAGTTCAACTCTGCGGCGGCTGCGGCGGCGGCCATGGGGGACAGTCTCTGCTCCTTCCACGCCAACGACGGCCGCTGGGCCACGGCGGGGATGCCCGGCGTGTCCCAGCTGCAGCTCCCTCCGTCTCTGGGTCGCCAGCAGGCCATGGCGCAGTCCCTGTCCCAGTGCAGCCTGGGTGCAGGGCCGCCTCCCAACTCCATGGGTCTGTCCAACATGTCCAATGGCTCCGGGCTGCAGTCGCACCTCTACCAGCCCACGTTCCCCGGGATGGTGCCCGCGTCCCTGTCGGGCCCGGCCAACGTGACGCACTCCCCGCAGCTGTGTAATTCCCCGGACAGTGAGGTCTGGAGAGGGACAAGCATCGCGTCGCTGCGCCGCAAAGCGCTGGAGCACACAGTATCCATGAGCTTCACCTAGGAGAGCTTTTTACCTCCACTCACACTGAGACCCCTCCACAGAGCACCGGGAGAAACACAACCAGGATACTTGATGAAATAAGAAAACGCAGAGCAAAATCTGATTTATTTTTTTTTCCTCCCAAATCACAAACAAGACGGAACACTGAAGCTTTCACTCGGCCTGCTGGGCTCAAGGACTGGTTCTGTTTTAAGCTTTAATTTATGATTTCGCATGCTATTTATTTGTCTATTTAAATTAACTTATTTGTTCTATATTTATTTATTTATATGGCCTCCCATTTGCTTTGTGACTGACTTTTTTTTATTTTTATTTGAAGACAAATTCTGTGGATACTTTGAAATACAAACACTCCTTATGATGCCTTTTTATTTCCACCTGCTGCACATGCACGCACCTCCTAAAGGGGGGTGCACAGTGGACCTGCAGACACCTGGAGGTTTAAACAAGAACCAGGACATCATGGAAGAGGACTTGACTGCATGTTCTGACCAAGGCAAAAAAACTAAACAAGGGAAATACTATAAATTAAGACATGGAAACTGACTTAACTATAATCTGTTATATAGGATGTTTTGTGTAGGAAGCACTCTTGTTCCCATTTGGTCAGTTTGTGATAACTTCTGTTTCCAAAAGTATGTCTGTGCTTATTATCACATTATGACTTTCTTAAATGTTTGAACCATTTTGTTTTCATGGACATGTTTATATCAATTAAATGTAAATGATCAAATAAAAATCATTTTCAATTATGTCACATCATGAATCAAACCTCCTTTTTTTGTAGCAGTTTAAAGGTGTCGCTGTCCTGTAAAAAACATGTATGTCTAAAAAAAAAAAAAAAAAAAGGTGCACGAGAAACAGTCATCTTTTAACTTTGTTTATTTATTGTTTATTTAACTCTTAAAGTACACAGAATCCATGAAGCAACACTTAATCATTTTGGTTTTATGACATCATGCAATGAGTGATGAAGACATGAAGATGACGGTGGAAATACCTTTAAAGCTCAAAATATACATATATATAACATTTGAGCAGTAAAAGTATTCTGTTAGTAGTATTCTTTAGCAACAAAGCTTCAATCAGAAATGATCTAGGAAGTAACAATTGTATTTATTTACTACATTTCTGAAGAATAAACTGTACTTTTTTTTACTCCAGTATACATTTATCTGAATGCTATACATTGCAGAATTGTATTTTACCTTCAAAAACATATGAGCACTTCATTAAATATGCACAAAGGATGCATTGTTAAAGGTTAAACATTCTAAGTAGCCCAAATAAATCAGCTACAACTTTAAAATGCTGCTAACATGTACATGTTAGTGTGTCCATAATAATAATAATCCAATAATTAAATAAACAGTAAAATAATATAGCACTCTGAAATGGGTTATTTTGCATCATGAGAGCTTTTGATACTTAAGATTAATTTAGCTGATAATACTTCTGCACCTTCACGTATAATTTTAATGCATAATTTCTACTTGTATTGTGGTATTTTTACACAGTGGTACTAATACTTAGAAAGTCGTCTCCCTCCTCTGTTTCTGGTTCCAGTGGGTCTAAACTGGTTCTGTTTCAAACAAACAAAGCAAAGAAACTGATCATTATCCCATCATGCATTTCTTTTTTTGGTGGACAAAAGTCTCTTCTTAGCTGGAATGTGATAAAAAAAAATTAAATAAAGGTTATCAAGGAGCAACTCCACACAAAAGGCTCAATTCCCAATTAATTATTTAGGGTAGAATCAGAGGTGTCAAACTCAATCGCAGTGAAGACCGACCTGATAAATGAAAACACAAAATATTAATCCCAAACCTGCTTAATAAAAATACAGAAACAAGAGAATAATTAACTCCATGTTTGACAAAGACCTTGAAGACATTTCTCCAGTTTATATATTAGCAGTAAAACAAACAACAGGCTTTGTTCATATAATATATGAAGGTGGCGTCATGGCAACTCAGCTCTCTGGTTGTACAGAACTTGTGCTGCAAATGCAGATATTTTGACTTTTCACATCATTTTAGTCAATTCTCTTGCTGACTAATCTTTACTGCTAATCTTATTCATAATTTTTCATTCTCTATCAGGATGCAGAATTGTTATTTTTGGGTCATCTATTAGACTGTCAATCCATATTATCCTCTATTTTACAACACAGACTCTGTGTTAAAGTGATGACTGTCACATGATTCATGATTCAGCATCTTTTGAGTCTGAAGACTACAAGTACCAATTTGAGAAAGAATATCTGGTGTTTTTCAGTTATAAAGAAGTGAGATCTCTTTAACTCGCTGCTCATCTCTGCTGCAGGCCAGAGGCCCCGGGCTACGTTAGCCGCTACTAGCATAACACACCAGAATCTCAAACAGAACTTTTGCCTGTCGGGTTGCATCGTGGGTAGTGTAGGCGGTAGGTTTTGACAAGAAAGAATAATGCATGGAATAAAATAGATACCTCTGGTTCAGCTGCATTGATTTTAATACTTGAAAGAACTGCTCAGCATGATTACAAGGAGGTTTTAGTTGTAAGTATCGTTCTACATTTTTAAACTGTAAGACATCTTTAAGACATATTTTCAAGTCAAATATAAAAACTGGCTGCAGCTACTGTAAACGTAATAGTAATAGATTAGGTAGCTGGTGTGGTGAAATTACTGTATATAATTCCTATCTGTGTTTAACATGTTATCCTTTTACCTTTCATTTGTAAGCCCTTGCTCTTAGAGTAATCAAAGTTCATTATTGCTGAGTATGTGCATTTTTCTAAATTAAAGATATGTATTGTTGCAGGCTTTCTGCGACTCTTGACAGATGTCTTATCTTTCTCTTTTAAAGGTGCAGTGTGTAGGATTTGGTGACACCTGGTGATGAGGTGGCAGATTGCAACCAACTGAAACTTCTCCTTTGTACCCAGTGTATGGTTTGTCCTTTCTGGGCTACTGTAGAAACATGGCAGACGAGTCCACCAAGAGGACCAGCTGCATATGTAGATACAAACGTCTCATTCTAAGGTAACAAACACACAACTATTCTTATTTTCACATCATTATACACTACTGAAAACATAGATATTAATAATAAAATATTTTTTTTGCTACTAGACACAATTAAATGCTAGACGCTGCACCTTTAACTCATGAACAATCCTTTAAAAAGTGGTTTGTTTACTCACCTCATTGTTCCCTGCATTTTTGCCACTGGTTTTAAATGGAAATATGAATTTTGAGCATCTAAACCAAAGAGTTTTAGAGGTAAAACTGTATTTCACAAAAAAGAAAAAGATCAGAAAGCCATAAATTATGAACATAATCCATATAGCTAAAATCTACATATGTCTTGTCGATCATCTTATGAGCCCTCAGATTCATTTTGTGACTCTGATGTGACTGCACATGTGTCTTGTGTCTTACGTATTGTGTTTATGAACGTATTAAAGTCTTAAATTAGCCGGACACAATTCTAGAATAGCATACTGTAATTTATCTTATACATAAAGGTATTGTACAATTGTGTCAGAACTAGATTGTAAGCAAAACCTTGTGGTGGAAAGCATGAAATAAAATAGAAATAATTGTACAAAAAAAGGGGAAATTAATAAATCTTGTGACCCTGAAGGGTTCATGATCCACATGTTAGACAATAGTGCTCAAATTGCTTGTTAACCTTCTGTAATTGACAAAAAACAATCAGCTTTTGAATAATTTTGGATTTTTATTTAAGGTTCTGAAACAATGTTAAGTCCTTTAAAATAAATCCTTCTTTATGTACTATACAGTACAGTTTGTGCAGAGCTTCCATGATGTCTGGATTATAATCATAAAGAAAAATAGATCGGGGGGGCGATGAAGCACACGGATAAAGATTTTTGCAGTCTAGCGACAGATGTGAAATAATATTACATAAATGTAATAATTTGTTTCACTATCACACAGGTTAATTAGTTTGTGGAAATGGGTAACCTATTTCTCATTGGGTAATTTGTCACACACTGACGAGGTAGCCAATCAGTGACCCCGCTGCTGGTGGGATCATTTCTCCCAGAATGCTGTGCAGCGAGTGTGTCGCAGAAAAAAATGTGAGAGCGAGCCAATGTTTACCTCCCATTTATTCCACACAAATAAATGAAATCAGTCAATAAACCATCCAAGGGTGAATATGGCTCTCTCGATCTGGGATTATGAATGAGAGCTCATTAATTTTCCTGTGTGTGTGTGTGTGTGTGTGTGTGTGTGTGTGTGTGTGTGTGTGTGTGTGTGTGTGTGTGTGTGTGTGTGTGTGTTTGTGTGATTGTGTGAGAGACGATTTGTGTGTGTGTGTGTGTGTGTGTATACATATGGTTATTGTGTTAACATGTTTAAATTTGTGTATAATAAGGGGAAGTCTGAATGAAATCATGTGAATTCATATTTATGACTAAGCACCAGGCTACTGTTTTAGAAATCAAAATGATTAAAGGGTCCACGTAATATGCTTTTTTACCATATTTACAGAACAATGCATAGAGCAACAAAATATATAATGTGTTAAATATGAGCTTTAGATGTGCTGATAGGGAAATTCTGTCCCTTTCAGAAGCAGCAAGGCTAGCTGTTTCTCCCTTTTCCTCATAATTAGCATACAGACATTGATTGTGGTATCAGTCTCCTCATCTAACTCTGGCAAGAAAAGCAAATAATCATACAGCCCCACAATTTCGCTAAAGTCTGTCTCAAAACAAGAGATGGGATAAAATCAGAGTCTTGATTCTGTGCAAAAATAGATTTTGTTGAAGCTAATTTGAGGCTACATAAATCAAAATGAGTCATATAAAGTGGGTGTTTTCAAAGTTAAGTGTTTTGTAACCAATCTTACACCGCAGCTAAGCAAGGAATGAAATGCAGCAGTAATGCCATACTAAAAAAACTACAACTTTGTGAGAAACCCACTTGATTTGACTAACAGGAAGCTTGACCTTAAAAACGTATTTTCCACAGAAGAAGGACTGAGGAGTTTGCTGCCAATCTTTTGTAATAAGACAAAAAATGAGCTTCCTTTAGAAGAATAACTGATTGTTTTATTGTTTATATTCACTGTTCACTGTTTGTTTTACCATTACATTGTCACTTTACCTTTATGGATAATATATTACTTCTCATTACACATATAAATTAAATACATGTATGTTTGCATTCAGTTTTTCATATTGTAATTTCTGTGTGCTACAAATATTTTATATTTTATCCCTATATTTGAACTTCTGCACTTCTGTATCTAAGATTCTCTTTTTTTTCTACATGCATGATTTTCTTTTTAAACTATATTACATATTTATTGAGCATTGTTAGAGGGAGCATGATATCCATTGACACTAACAACTGCTTCTCTGCAATTGTTTTGCACATGGTAATAAATAACTTGAAAATTTGGGGGATTTGGGAAATATTAGCTTTTTTGCTGTGAGCTTGATGGGAAAAGATCGATACCGCTCTCACATACCTTAAATATGAAGCTGGAGCTATTTGCCGGTTAGCTTAGCTTAGCATAAAGAGATCTCTTCAGGGCGGAGATACAGTGATAAGTACAAACAATTTTTATTTAATGTAGCTTACAAATGGACATGTGGGTACTGTTTTGAGGGAGACTTAAAAAAAAATAGAATTTATCCTTTAAGTAACACTAACATGACCTGTTTTCTAATGTCCGTACTCAATCATCCAATGAGGAAACACAAAAATTGATCTCTTAGATCAGTTTGGGCCACAAATTCCATCAGGTATTGATGTGTAGAAAGAATTCCTTGTTTTTTTCGGTGTTGGTGTCGTCACATCAACGTTGGGAATCCAAATTCATGAGAACTTTAATTTTATTTGACAGGCAGACTCCAGGAGTGTCTTGGTGATTGTTATGCCAGATGGCGGCGAGAAAATTCCATCTGAAGGTTTTATTAATTTTCGTTAAAACGGAGTATAGGCCTCGCCGACGCTGCCTCTGCTCCTCCTCACTGACGGGGCTGACTGACACCTCGCTGCTCCCTCCATTTGTCATTGTTTGAAAAGGTCTTAATTGTATTACATGCAAATGAAGAGATTTGATTTCTGCCCATTATCTATTCATAAGAGAAAATGAACAGAACATTAGTGGGTCACCAGATGAGGGAGGGATGTGGGAGGAGGGGTGAGAGAGACAGGCAGCGATGATCAGTTAGACAGTGAAGAAGACGAAACAGAGGAAAAGAGAAGAGGCAGCTTTACATTACTGAGCTGTGTGACTTCTAACATTTTTTTAAGGGTTGTACTCAAACGATCCTTCCATCCGCATGTCTAAAGCGTGTCTCTGCATGTGTGTATGTAATAGGTCAAGGCTGGTAATTAACCTATGATGACTGAAACACAGCAATTACAGTCATACTCATGTGACAAATCAAAGTGACAAGCTTGAACACACTCAGGCTTCTTCTGTGGTCATCTTCAGACCATCACCCTCTGGATTAGGTGTCATATATATTCCAATCAGATCCACACGCACTTTGTTTTAATTAGGTGTTATGGCACCAAGTGTCACCATACAGGTTAAAAGGGTCAGTTAAAAAAAAGATATAATGTTTTCACTGGAACTACTTTCTACAAAACAAATAGTCTTTATGAAAACTGTTCTGTGGATTATCTGAAAAAAACGGGGACACTGATTCTGGAAAAAGATGTTGCTGTTGACTTTTTAAATGTCTTATTTTAAACCAAAAAAAGAAAGAAAGCAAAATAAATCCTTCTCCAAATGTCTCAGAGCCAGATGTTTCAAAACTGGCAAAAAAGTGGATAAAATCAAATAGTCAAATATCAGTAGACGTGAGAAGAGAGGAATTCTTTGGGTTTTTTTGCGGGTTAAAAGTTTTTTGTTACCTTTGAATGAGCCGTTTATATCTACATATATAGCAGGATTTCTTCTCAGAGCTGGCCGCTGTGGTTCTACAGTAGCCCAGAAAGGACAAACCAAACACTGGCTCTAGAGAGGGACATTTGTGTTTTCATGTCTGAGTATGATTGAAACAAAAGACATGTCAGAACAATGTCTTTCCAACATCAGGATCAGGAAGGACGGGGCTGCGTACGAATCATTTTTTACTACATTCTGAATACCATCAATCAGAAAAGCATGTCCATTTTCCCCGAGAATGTTTCCTTTCTGCAAAGAGCAAATTCTGTTCTGGAAAATATCCTATTAAGTTATTCTACTTACAATTTATGACTGCGTTCCAAATCTCATACTTTTACTTTTAGTACGTACTGCAGCTTCCCTAACTAAATACATACTGTTACATGAAGTATGCATTCATTTGGTAGATACCTCTTCCTCAAAATATTGCATCTTGAACTTTGATCTATTGGCTGAAATATCCGCTGCAGGTTGCTGCAGGATTGTGGGGTCAGAATAGCATAAAAAGCATGCCCGCTTGCAAACTGCATGATGCATCCTGGTATTTTTTGGCATACTGCATTTTACATACTGAATATTTTTCTTTTATACTAAAAAGTATGGTAGTATAGGTAATAGAACTCATAGATAAAAACATATATTCATACATACAATGTCCTGCTGCTGTAAATACTCACTAATACACCAAATGTGTATTAATCCGCGGCAGAAAATAGTCCCCAACAACTGCTCTATTTACTCCATTTTGAGTCACTTTTGCTAAAAAACTACAGTGCCTTGATGTTTTAGAATTTCATTTTAGACCTGAGAAAAAATACAAAACATTTTAATTTCGACTTGATTTTAAAGATTTTTATGGAATTAATAGTATAAGGATAGGAAAGTAGGCAAATTTTGGATATGTTGATATTGGAAAATACAATAATCCTCTAAATCATAAGCTTTGGACTTCTGATACTTCCCTTCGTATTGAGGTCTGAGTGCAGCTCTCGTGTGAGCCTGAGGCCTCTCTAGGTAAAGCAGAACACAGTGATCGGCTGATGAAGAGGGACAGTGAAGTGTGTTGGTCAAGTAAGAGCCTCTCTTCTACACGACCCCTCCGAACAGCAAAGGAGGGAGCCCGTTATCCAATCCTGTTGTCGGGCCCTGTTGTTAAATCACAGCTTAATTCCTTTTCCATCATAATAACCATTTGTTTTCCTTACAGGGTGCAGAACGGGGTAGCAGGAGGAAGAGGGAGCAGACAGACCTTTTTCTTTTGACTGTGGTCTTTAGTGCTTGGAGTGCTTTGGTGGCCATCGCATCATGACTTCACCTCTTAGCTGATTCCATCCATTGGTCATATCTGACACCTCGTCTACACTGGGCCAAGGCTGCTGCATTCAGGAACCACTTACTGTTTTTCCTCCCATTTGTTCCCAGTGAGCTCCTGAATGCCTCCCTGTCTGAGCTCACCTGGTGTTTATCTTTTCTATCATCTTCACCCGATAATGTGTTTGAATTTTACTTTTCCCCGCCTCATTTCCTGGAACCCTCCAAGCCTCATTGCGTTCATTTTTTTAAGCTATGCTCGTCACAATGTCCATACTTTAGTGGGTCAGCTGTTCCACTATTGGATGGATTACAATGAAATTAGGTGCAAACATTCATCGTTCCCAGAGGATGAATCCTCATGACTTTTGTTATTCCCTGACTTTTCCTCTAGCACCACCAACAGGTCATATTCTTCACGTTTTCTGTGAAATATCTCAACATTTACTCAAGGGACTGCTGCATTCTTTTGCATATTCATGGTTACCAGAGGATGTACCCAACAAACCTTGGTAAGCCATTAGGTTGATATTTAGTTGATTGATCGGTCAATTGGTCTCAAAAAGTTTTGAAAGAATAGCCATCAAGTTTTGTGCAGACATTCATTGTCCCCACAGAGTATTTTGACAACTATTTGATGGAGCATCATTAAACTTGGGGCAGACATTTTTGTCCCCCGTCAGGATGAATTGAAGTAACTTTGGTGCTTCTCTGACTTTTGGTCTAGCACCACCATCAGGTCAAAATTTCAATTCGTGCAATATTTTGGTTTATGACAAAATACCTGCAAACCTAATGATATTCATCTCTACTTTGTGTTCAGTGCAAAGTACTAAATGTTTGCATAAAAATACGCTAAACCAAGATGTTGAACATTGTAAACATGCGGAATATATGCATGTTAGCCATCTTTTCATGAGCATGTTATCATGCATACATTAGCATTTAGCTAAAAGCATCATTGTGCCTATAAGTACGGCCTTACAGCATCTTGTTGCTTATGTACTTGGATCACTTTCTTTATCATTTTTTGCATTAATCATATACTGATTCACATCTCTGGAGTCTACATATTTGACCTCTTCATTCAGATATCTGACAGACGGTTAAACAAACAGAGCATCACACACCATCCCCAAATCTAAAACCCATTCACTCCACCTCCACCGATTCCCCTCCTCCTTTCTCTAGCTGCCCTTGAGCTTTTCTATTACCGCATGGAAAGCACCTCGCAGCCCCTGACAAGCGCGGCGGATCGACACTAAATCAGAAATCAGTGCCAGCCGCAGATCTGAGCCACCATGAAGGTCACAGGCCCTACACCGCGTGTCGTCTCAATCGCGGGAGCAGGAGTAGACACAGCTAGGGGTGATGTGTGACTGTGTGTGTGTGTGTGTGTCTATCTGTGTGTTAACAGGGGAGACACCGAGAGGAGGAGGAGGATGGAGGAGGAGGAAGATATGGAGGGAGAGCAGGTCAACATTAATGCAGAAGTCATGGGATGGAGGAGAGAAATGTAAGGGGAAGTAAAAACAACTGAAGGCAGAGAGTGTTTTAACATCATACCAGAGAATCAATCAAATTATTTTATTTTGTCTTTCAGGAATAAAACATATTATTTAGATCAACGAAAAGGCAGCCAGTTAGAAAAAATACTTATTTTTTCTGTTAAATGGAGGTTTGAATCTTCCTCTGCTCTCATGGGATTGTTACACACTGCCATCTAGTTGTTTAAAGGAGAATGACACACAAAAATGTTTTCTTATTCTTGTTACTTCCATTGGATGTTTGAGTTTCTCTGTGCAGAATGATGAATGTTTGACTCTAGAAAACTGTTTCACATTCATCTGCTAAAGAGTTTATCTGTGTATGTACTAGTCTGGCAGCCAACAGTGGTTCAATAAATATGCAATTAACACAAGTTTGATGTAGAAACGTGAATCCTTCCGTGCTTTAGCATTGACTTTTGGGTGTGTTGTAATCATTTTTAGCTACTTTTTGTACCATTTTGATGGTTTTCCACAAATTTAGGCTAGATTCCAATACATACGCTTATTAATTTCCTCCAGTAGTATATTGTAGTATGATTGAGATGGACAGTGCACTAAGTTTAAGGACTGCATTAACTTACAACCACTAAAACCAAATCCCATTTCAGTTTATTTATTTTTTTAAATTATTAATTATAATTATTCTTTCACAGCTCTGTGTTAAAGATTTGTAAAAGAAGACTTTCATTTTAATTTTTTTAAATTTTTATTGTGGTTTTGACAGACATTTGTATGACCCCTAAGGAGGCAAAAAACTGGCAACCCTGTTTGCTTATTCATAGGTTTTGCATTATTCAATGGGGGAGAAGGAGTAAATGTAATTTCAATTATTTTAGGGTAAGTTTATTTTACCTTTTTGTGGGAAAAACTAATGTAAATAAAAACAGAGTATTTTTAAATATATTTTAAAGCAACCACTAAAACCAAATCCCATTTCAGTTTATTTATTTTTCCCTTTTTAAATTAATAATTATAATTATTCGTTCACAACTCTGTGTTAAAGATTTATAAAATATATATATATATATATTTCTACATTTTAATTGTGGTTTTGAGTTTGCTTAATTATAGGCATACTGATAAAGCTGAAAAAAAGAGGGAAAGGCATTTTTTTAACCCATAAGGAGGCAAAAACTGGAAACACTGTTATGCATATAGAAAGATTTTGCATTATTCAATGGGGGGAAAAGGAGAACATGTAATTTAAATTATTTTAGGGTAAGTTGATATGACTTTCTGGTGGAAAAAAACAACATAATTAATAACAGAATATTTTTAAATATATTTTAAAGCAAGTCTGGATGGCTATCTTTACATAAAAAAGGATAAATAAATATATAAATAAAATGTGTTGGTACAGCGGTCCAACTATTTATCGGCCTGAATGAAGTTTGTCCAGCCAAAGCTTCCGTAGTTTGTCCAACCAAAGCTTCCGTAGTCTGAGTCACATGGATGAGTTGTTGTGGTCGTGATGGCGAAAAACACATGAAGCTCGCTTACAAACCTCTGCAGTAACGTCACATTTAAGTGAAACTATCCTGGCAACCAAACCAAGCCGTGTTACAACTCAATATCGTTTCAAAAGAGGGATTCAATTAATAAAACGATATTTAATTGCATCAAGCGGAAGCGTCTCTGGTTCCTCTGCTGACGCTGATGAGTAAGGCGAAGTGCATGCTTTTGTTTTTGTTTTGTTTCTCTTATTCAGATTCATATATAACCTGTCTTCATTATGTTTCCTCCAGATGACACATAAAACACGATGCTCAGGTGGATTCTTGGTGGTCGAGAGGCTCAGGGCTCAGTGGAGGTAATGTTTATTAATCCATATTTCATGATGTATTTCTCTTCTTTGTATTGTAATACTGTGTGTTCCTGCAAAAAAAAAAGGTCTGTGAGATTGACAGGTGGTGGAAAGTAACCAAGTATATATATAGTACCAGTTAAAGTGTGGACACACCTTCTCATTCAACTGCTTTGAAGAATGTAAAATATAAAACATATTCTGGTTTGTTGAGCATTTGTTTGTTTACCACATAATTCCATATGTGTTCCTTCATAGTTTGGATGTCTTCAATATTAATCTACAATGTAGAAAAAATTAAGAAAAATAAAGAAAAGCCATTGAATGAGAAGGTGTGTCCAAACTTTTTGGTACTATATATATATATATATATATATATATATATATATATATATATATATATATATATTATATAATATAAAAATATAATGTATAATAAAACATGTATAATAGTAAAACATATGAAATAAAATAATAAATAATATATATATATATATATATATATATATATATATATATATACAGTACCAGTCAAAAGTTTGGACACACCTTCTCATTCAACTACTTTGAAGAATCTAAAATATAAAACATATTCTGGTTTGTTGAGCATTTGTTTGTTTACCACATAATTCCATATGTGTTCCTTCATAGTTTGGATGTCTTCAATATTAATCTACAATGTAGAAAAAATTAAGAAAAAACATTGAATGAGAAGGTGTGTCCAATCTTTTGACTGGTACTAGTATGAGTGAGCCCACTCCTTTGGCTGAGAAGTGTAGTATATCATTTGATATCAAAGGATGAAGGAAGATGTCCAGGTCCGTTGATGCAGTTTCAACAATTTCTTAATTGAATCAATGCATCTGAAGTCATTCTGCGCAGAATGGAGCCCACACAGAGATTCAGCATGGACTGAGGTTCTCAGCCTTCAGGCTGGACTTATATCTGTGTTGTGCATCCCTTCAATGTGCACAAAGGCAAAACACATGTTGAGCAGTACATACATCATCCAGACACCTTGAAACATACACTTTTTGAAATTTTTCCTGAGACCCTAGTATCCTCCATCTGTGTAAACATCACTATAAACAAGGTTGTCATGTCTTATGTAGGTCATGAGGTCATTATTAGGGCAGCTCCTAAGAACCCAGACTCTCAATATCACACAGCATGCAACAACTCCATGGCCTCATTACAGCAAGGTATAGCAGAATATGATAAAATACACAACAGAAGCACCCCCACACATGAAATGAATGGTCTCAGGATGCTTTACTGGTGGCATGACACAGGACTGATGGTAGCGCTCACCTTCTCTTCTCCGGACAAGCTTTTGCCCCAAACAATCGGAAAGGGGATTGATCAGAGAAAATGACTTTACCCCAGGCCTCAGCAGTCCAATCCCTGTACCTTTGGAAGAATATCCGTCTGTCCCTGATGTTTTTCCTGGAGAGAAGTGGCTTCTTTGCGTGCAGATGCACTCACAGTTCATGTGTGGGGTTTGCTTCTCAGCCAAGGGAGTGGGCTCACTCACACTTTTGCCTAAGAACACA
Organism: Anoplopoma fimbria; assembly: GCF_027596085.1. Lineage (NCBI taxonomy): Eukaryota > Metazoa > Chordata > Actinopteri > Perciformes > Anoplopomatidae > Anoplopoma > Anoplopoma fimbria. The sequence continues at coordinate 3,282,536 of NC_072462.1, read as the reverse complement.
GCCATGAATAAAGAACGGTACCAAAACATCCTCCGAGAGCAACTTCTCCCAACCATCCAAGAGCAGTTTGGTGACGAACAATGCCTTTTCCAGCACGATGGAGCACCTCGCCATTAGGCAGAAGTGATAACTAAGTGGCTCGGGGAACAAAACATCGACATTTTGGGTCCATGGCCAGGAAACTCCCCAGACTTTAATCCCATTGAAAACTTGTGGTCAATCCTCAAGAGGTGGGTGGACAAACAAAAACCCACAAATTCTGAAAAACTCCAATTATTGATTATGCAAGAATGGGCTGTCATCAGTCAGGATGTGGGCCAGAAGTTAATTGACAGCGTGCCAGGGCGAATTGCAGAGGTCTTGAAAAAGAAGGGTCAACACTGCAAATATTGACTCTTTGCATAAACTTAATGTAATTGTCAATAAAAGCCTTTGACACTTCTGAAATGCTTGTAATTATACTTCAGTATACCAAAGTAACATCTGACAAAAAGATCTAAAAACACTGAAGCAGCAAACTTTGTGAAAACCAATACTTGTGTCATTCTCAATACTTTTGGCCACGGCTGTACATGTACAACAAACAATACGTGTTCTCTGGTCTGGGATGCCGTAGTACATGTTATCAAGAGCCCGCTTTCTTCTGAACAGTTTTAATTGAAAAACATTAATGCATGCTGTCCAATTTGTTCTTTATTATGTCTTAATCTTTTAAGATGTATGTTTTCTTTTTTCATAATTATTGTCTGTTGATATCGTGAACTCAGTTCATATTGTGTATTTTTTATTGTAATTCTTTTTGAGGTGGAGCTAATTTTAACAACTTTCTATACAGTTAAGCAGTTAAGTCCAGTGGTTCTCAACCTCTAAAAGGTCACAAGATAAATCTGAGGGGTCGTGAGATGATTAATACAAACATTTTTATTAATTCTGCGGACTTTTCTTGAATCATTGTTTCTTTTTTATGAAGTATTGGATCATTCAAACACTGTGGGCCTGAAGAAGAAAATCATTAAAGAAGTATAGAGGGGAAAAGACTCTTCGTTGAAACTGTTAAAAACTCATAGATATCTGAAGCACAACGGGGACCAAAAACCAATACGTGAATTTAATAAGCTTATATTTTTTACGCTGACATAAGAGTAAAGTCCAGTAAAAAGTACAATATTTCCCTCTTAAATGTAGTGGAGTAGAAGTATAAAATAGCAACAAATGTAAATTGTAGTTGTACAATACTTGAGTAAATGTACTTTCCACCACTGTCTGCTCTATTCTCTCCAGCCTCCTGTCTCAGAGTCCACTGTCTTCCTCTGCACCTCAGCTTGTTTGTCTCACTACTTTCCCTCTTATGTCTGCAGAAAAGCCCCGTGTTGTGCATCGGAGAGGAACAGCCCAAAAACTGGTTCACTGAGCTGCAGGTGCTGAAAGGACATTTTGACATTGTTCGATTTCTGGTGCAGATTGATGACTTCAGGTAAGCAGACCTCAACCCCTCCCCTCCTATTTTTTTTTTCTTCCTCGCTCTCTCTAACTCCTCTCCTCTCTACCCTTGGCTGGCCTCTATCCCTCTGTGATTGACAGGAGATCCTCACCTACAGAAAACTTACAGAGCATGACAAGAGCCCAATCATCACCACTATGTGATTGTGTGTGCACAGTACAGTGTAACCAAAGCCTTTTAATGCCGTCCATACACACATGCTCACACAAGTAGAAAGGTTCTGCACCTGCTCTCTTTTCTGCGCCGCTTTGTGGAAGCATGCTGCACACCGGCATGGTAGAGTGGGTCTGCATAAGAGGTCAGATTGGGATTTATAACAGAACTAAGTATCTGTGTGTGTGTGTGTGTGTGTGTGTGTGTGTCAGGAGGTGGGGGATGCTTCACGCCTGGTCTCCTCCAGTAATAACCCCGTCCTCTGGGTCTCGTCCTCTCCGCACACAAGTCCACAGTCGGGGGGCAAAGGGCAGAAAATTCTCTCCAGATTGCTTTCCAAGTCCGAAACTGTATCCTCGACAGTTCCTCTGTTCTCATTTTATCTCTCTTTTTTTCTTTATCCGGTCATCCTGTCTGTTGATTTTGGGAACAGGTAGTGTGGATGGTTGAGGGTCAGAGGCCAAGTGAGGGGGGGAAACCCCCAGGACAGATGTTTTGTTAAGATTTCTCTGGAGGAGATGGACCTACGGGAAATGATTCCTCACACAGACCAGATTAACTTGGTGTGTTTGACTACGCGTAAGATGAGGCCTGCCAAGTGCACTGAAGTATTTTTGTCACGTATGAGTCTCACTTGGCGTGAAACAACTCGTCTTGTGTTTTCCAGATGTGCCTCAGCAGGCGACGACGGCCTTGTTTTGGTGTGGAATGTCGAGGTAATACGCTGCAAGTTGATTTATTCAGTGCAATGTGGAAATGTACACAACACAGTGGTGCTAATTGTTTGGTTTTTTTCTCCTCTTTCTGACTGTTAGACCGGGGAGAGGCTGCAGGAGCTGAGGGGCCATTCTCAGCAGATAACGGCCATAACCACCTTCAGCTGTAATAATGGACTCACGTCACACACCTCACTCATCACGGCCTCCTCAGACCGAAGTCTCAGTGTATCCTCATCCAAAAATACAGAGCGAACGCACTGAAACATGGTATTGTTGTTGTTTGTAATTCAAATTCGGTTTTCTTAACCTGACTTGTCAGCTGTGGGACCCTGATACTGGCAACAGGGTTCAGACCATTTCAGATCTTCAGTCTTCTGTAAAGGTAAATGTTGTGATCAACCACTTGAGACACAATAATCCTTTTCTTAGTTTTTATTGTGTGCACTTCTGCTTTGTGCAGATAAGCGGTTCTGTATTAACAAATATTCCCTGACAACAAAGTTAGTCTGAAATGCATCTTGCAAACAAATATTTTCATCTTTTAAAAATGGAAAAATATGAAGTATTTAAAGTAGTTTTGAAGGTTATATCTGCACAAATGCATCAGACACATATAGAACATATACGGTGCGGCTTGGCCCTTCACATTCTTTTTATGTATATTCCAATCATCTAAATCTGGGCATTAAGTTTGTATTGGCATGATATATAATATACTAATTAAAATGTTTGACACAAAGGTTGTTCTGCCAGTTATGACTTAAGATAAAATGGTAATTGCCTCCTCTTGATCACATTAAGGTTAATTACAGCCATCTAAGGCTAATTGTTTTTGATTTATTTTCCTCCCAGATTTTGTGTGTGTGTGGTTGTGTGTGTGTGTGTGCTGATGCATTGATGTGTGCATGTCCAAATTTAAAAATAGCACATGTATCTCATGCAGTCATGTGTGTGTCTCCCTCAGTGTTTGCTGGTGCTGGAGCGTCTGTGTGTGTGGGTCTCTGGCGGGGAAGAGCTGTGTGTGTGGAACAAAGACTTCCAGCTGCAGTGTCAGAGACAGAACCACAGCGACACCGGTGAGGGGAAACAACGGGAAACACAACTGTCACAATAATCCGCCGTGGGCTGATTGTTGGCCCAACTGCTCTCACCCCCCGTTTGCAAACAAACTGAGTAATGTTGTCCGTCTGTTTTGGCATTTTGCAGGAATAACTGCTTTGATAGAGCTGCCCAAGAACTGCATAGCAGCGGCCATGGATAAAGAGATAGGTAAGAGACAGGGTTGATGTTCAATATGGGCAAAAATGAGCAAGTTGTTTTGCACCTGATCGGAGTAATTTAATATCGAGTCCTGATCGGATGCTTCTATTTTCCGAAATAATACAGCTGCACAGTGCACAAGTACATTCAAGTTATTAAAATCAATCAATAAGCTCATTGCATTAAGAAGTGTCTGCATGCAAGATGTTCCTTAATGTCTCTGTCAATGGCATTTCTCTCTCCATTTAAAAGTGTCCTGCAGTCTTGACCTTTGTTCCGTTGAGTGTTTATTTTTGTCGTCTGTACATCTTTTGTCCAGATTTCATGAATGAATTACTCGTATTGGCTTTTTGCTCGCGGTGCCTTTGTAGCACTTCTGTCTGTCTGTTGAACACTGAGCTGAAATTAAACAAGTTCACATAAATAACTCAAATAACATAATTAAACACTTTGCTACTGTGTTTTGCTGTTGTTTATGGATTGTGATGTTTTGCCATGTTCCTGGCTCAACCTGTTTGGAGAACCCCTACGTTGTATTTCCCATCGCTAATGGATTGTAACGTAAAAACTCAGACCTTCCTCCACTTTCAGTTTCCTGTAACAGGCTGCGGACTGATTTCTATGTAAAGGACTCGGAATGGTTATGAAAATATGATTGTAACGTTACGTCATGTCACTTTTTTTGCTCGTTGCCCAGAATGCTCGATAGCGCCTACAACAGGATGCTAACTGCAGTTCACTAAACGGCCACCGGTGTCCATGATAACAATGATTTTCTAAAAGTTCCACATAGTACCTTTAAAGAACATTGTCCATTATTTTTTCTCCCTGCAGTGATCTACAGGCTGACAGTCTCTACGGACTCCTCCATGTCCGTGGCCGAGGTCAGCCGCCTGTCCGACCACCAGGACAGGATTCGAGCTCTTATCAACGTCAATGGTCTGTCAGGAAACTCTGACCCATCGATGAAGTTGTTTTTTTGAGATATTGAGGAAATTGCCGGTCCCACCCTTTGGTTCACATGACTTATGTTCCACGTCTTCCTCAGACGGGCTCTTCGCCAGCGGCTCCCATGCGGGCGAGTTGATCTTATGGGACGCGATTGATTGGAACATCCTGGGCTACGAGCACATCCTGTGGGAGGAGTCACAATCCAGCTCTCAGGCTGAAATACGACTGGCTGCTCCCAAACCCAGTGAGATGTCAATTCAGCATCTGACCTCCAATGGACGGGTGAGGAAGACGGCATGAGTGGATGTTGTGTGTCATTCAAAATTGTTTGATTTGTTATCGTGATCCATAACAAAACATAATGTTTGTGTGTTTTTGTAGCACATCCTTGCAGCCGTGGGCAGCGGCCTGTATGTGTACAGCATTCAGACTAAGATGGTGGTGGCCTACAAGAAGGTTGCCCATGACTCTAATGTCTTACACACCATGCTCTTATCTGACAGGTGAGATATCAGTTCATGTCCAAACAGAAAATTACAGGAAATCAGAGTTTCAGTATGATTCAAAGATAATAAATGTTCTCTTTAGAGGAATATTTGATGAATAAGAGGATTTTTTTCCCATAGATGCATCAAAGATTTAGATTTTTAGTGGCTTGTGACCCCTTTTAAACAAAACAATCTCAAATTGCAACCCCTAGTCCTAAATTGCACATTTCAACCACGGATGGATGTTTTCCCTTATATTAGAATATTAGACTGCAAGCCTCCCAAACACGTCAAATGTTTCAGTAATGTACAAAAGAAAGACTTAAGATTAAGCATATGTTTGCGTAGCATCCATGATGTTTTTGTTTTGTTTTTTTACTTTCCTCTCCAGTTAATAATCAGACGACCCCTGAGCAGGTAATCTTCAAAGAATGGTTGAATAGTTGCCGGTTTAAAATGCCCGTCTCAACAAGCAACAAGGAGCGGGTCCTCCTTCTTTGCTAAAAACTAAAACCAATACTTAAAAAGGTGTAAGTCGACTTCATATGTTTGGACATACCAGTGATACAAGTTATGTCTGCTACAAAGGATTGATTGACAATATAAATACATAGAAGCTGGGAATTTTTAAAAGGAATCAGGCATCTAATAAGGATAGAAACTAAGGCATAGATATTTGAACAATATAAAACTGAGGTAAGTCTTTTTTAGAATCATTATTCAATTCTTATTTACAAAAGGAAACAACTAGCATAAGCAATTAGTAATTGATAAATATATATTAGTGAAACTTAGTGACAATAGTAGTGTTTAAAAATACAAATATAAGGCAAAATACAGAGAGCTACCTACAGAGCTGTAGCTCCACCTAGTGGAAATGTAATGCAACTGAAGAAATCTAAAAAGAATACAGTCTTTGTCTACTCCCTGATGTCGTCCAGGCAAACCAAATGACCCAAGATGTTCAATGCACTTTTAATAAATCTCTATGGGCTTGTAGACTGTTGTGGACAAAGCCAGCTAACTAGTAGGTACTCTGTCAGACGCATGTTGAAGCCAGATGTGAACGTGGGCCACTGTCTCTGTTTCAGCGAGCTGATGTCCTGCTCTGAGGACGGCAGTGTGAGGATGTGGGAGATCCAAGACCTGCCTTTATCTGCTGAACCCGCCTCTCCAGGTGACACATACACAACAGGACACACACTAACTTGTAACATGTAAGATGCTTAAATGTCACACTGCTGATGGGATGGAAAGTAGTCCACATTAGCAGAAGCAGAAGAAGTAGTCCCACCGTTTGCCGCCTTAATGAAAACTGGATTCCGTTCCCAGTGATGGATCAGATACATGAGTATGAATCAGAAAGTTCAAAGACTGAGGAAAAAATTGCCTGCACTCAATTTTTTTTGTGTGAGTGTCTTGATGTGTGGGTGGGGTGGAGGTGCAGTAATGCAGTCCAGATGTGGTATTGTTTATATATATATGTATCAAAGGAGAGAGTACTGTACCAGCACTCAGAGAGGCTGTGGGTTCTACTTAAGTGGGGAGGTCTAAAGTCAAATGTGTGTGTGAGGTCGTTCCGTCTTTGATGGTGGAGCTCTTTGCAGTCCGTGTAGAGCTGTAGTGATTCTTAGTAGGTCTTGGCTGGAGAGGCTACATCACTTGCTAATCATTCATATATCGTTTGTTTGTTATGTATCCAAAAGATGCAAATCAATGGCTTACATCTCCTGTGGACAGGAAACTTGGTGTATTTCCCATAATTGTGGCATTGTGGAAGCTTCGTACGGATTTATTTAAATGTAGTTCCCCATTGTTTGGGTTTCAACTCATTGTTTAGCTGTCACGCCTGCAGCTTTACTGTTTCTGTTCACTGTCACTGCTCTCATAGTGTTGGGCTGCAGCAGAACGTTGTTTTCAGAGAATAAGATGGTCAAACCCCCACTGTTCACTACCTGCTTAGCATCAAAAAGCAGACAGACACAGTTAAAGAATAGCTCATAATGAAGCAATTAGCAGCTAAAGAGACAGATCTTTCCCTCAGGAGTTGGTGGAGACCAAAAACAGAGCTAAAAGAGAGAGAACATTGGACTTACATTCATCAGGTGGACACAAACACAGCTACAAATGAATGATCATGCTCCTCTGTAACCGTTGGATGTGTAAATAAGCAAATGTTTGCCAAAAAGAATTCACCATAACAACTGAAAAGGTGATGAGATCTCTCCTAAGTCTTTCCAGATAAACATTTTCCTCTGAGTCTGATTGAAGTTTAACACAGGAAGTAAAGAATCCAAAGAACACATTCACATTACATCTTGGCATTTGACCCATTGTAATAGAAATATATGAAAATGTTGATTCAAGCTGCTTTAGTTTCAGTCATTCTGGTTGATTTTTCTCCACTGATGATGTGTAACTGCTATTTTGAGCTGATTCTACCTGACTTCTGTCTCCACCTGAATATAAAGACATTTTTTGCATTTTGTTCATGCAGTAACTATATAGGTAACAAGTACTTTATGCACCAGATCACCTGTATTGTTTACGTCTATTTAAATCCATTTATCTAAATATGAGTCTTTCCTGTCTGTCCATCACATCAGGGTTCTTTGGAATGTGGTCTTTCAGCCGGTCAAACAAACAGACCAATCTTCCATCAAAGAAGGTCACGGACGTCCCACACATCAGGACGCTGGAGTTGACGGGTGATCTGATTGGACACTCGGGGGCAGTCCAGGTATGAATTTATTTTTACGATGTCTAAACTTCAAAACGGTGTCACAGCAGCGCTTTGACAATCCATCTTTTTGTTTTTTTGCCCTTGTGTCAGATGTTCGTGAGCTTTAGGGAGAACGGTTTGGTCACCTGCTCGACGGACCACCTGCTGATTCTGTGGAAGAACGGAGAGAGGCAGTCCCACCTCCGCAGCCTGGCACTCTTCCAGAAGCTGGAGGAGAATGGAGGACTCTGACCTTTAACCCTTTAAACAAGCAGAGATGTGAAGCTGTCGGTTATGTTGTTCTCAAATCATTTTTTTTTTTACTGTGAAGATTGTTGTTTGCTTTTAATGATTGTGCAATGGTTGTTGTTTTGCCTAATGACTGATAGTATTTATCTTAAATTAAAAAGAGAAAATCAGTAAAATACCTCATCTCAGAAACACTTTTTTCTCATATTTTTATTCCTAACCTGACCTTTTTGTACGGGACATTTCCTGTTTTGGGTCAAATGCTTAGCAGGTATTTTCTTGGCGAGCGTTGGAAAAGAATATCGATACATAAAATATGAAGCTGCAGCTGGTTAGCTTAGCTTAGCATAAAGACTGGAAACCATCAGACCTAAAACTCACTTATTAATATCTTATATCGTCCTGCACATACCTCCAGTAAAAAGACTCAATTAAGGGCTGTGGAATACAAAAATTAAAATGCTGCGCAGCCTTTTTTTGCCTTTCTATTGGTTCGGTTTAAACGTATTTCTGCTCAGTTGCAGATAAAGCTCAAGTTAGACTATTATTATTAATATAATACTATTTAAAGAATCGGATTCCAGTGATAGCTGCGTAGAATGATTAAAGTCCAAAAATCAAAATGTATTGAAAAAAAGATAGATGTAATAATTTCCAAAATTCACAACATGTTTTTATCTAACTTAATATATATTTTGCGCCAATACATATTTGTTTGCGTTCAGCCTTTCAAAAACAACCACGGTCAAAAACTGTTACTGCTTTCTGCAAGTTTTATTCACTAAAGAAAATTGATTTAATTAAAAAAAGAACAAATTCAAACCAATGAATCACAAACTAATGATTTTGTTTGAGGATGTTTTTTTGGGTGAAGACGTCGTAAAAAAACAAACAAGACCTGCCTTCATTTGTAGTTTGAATGCTTCCGGTTAAACAAACAATATATAAAGTTTTAATTGGTGAGCTTTAGAGAGGCTGGTAGATTTTTCTAGAATAAGGACAGAGCCTAATTATCTGTCCCCCCAATGCTTCCATCTTTTTATTTTAAGCAACGATATCCTCCTTGTTGTAGCCTTTTATTAACCGGACAGACATGACGGTGCTACTGATCATCTGATCCAATTCTTCATCCCAAAATGTCAAACTTCTCCTTGAGCTTCGTCGCTGCAATTCAGGTCACAACTTCAAATTTCAAAGTATGCTTTAATCGTCTCTCACAATGCATTTCTGTATCTGACAGAGAACATCAAAATAAGACATCATAATCCAGAGAGCAAACTAAATGAAACACCTGATGGAAAGCTTGAAGCAGTGAAATCCTTCAAAACACACATTACAGTTCTCATGGACAATCATTTTTGTTCTTTGAAAAATAATGTGTACTGTATATAACATCATCTCTCTCTAATTATTGTTATAAATGATAGAAAACAACATAAGTGTTGGAGATGAACGAGAGAGGAAATAGAAATGACTAAGTGATGAAGGCTTATCATTACATAACAAGCACTTATACAATCTGGTTCTGCCTCAGTGGACTCAGAGCGAGGCGTTAAGTGACATCTCGTCTAATTGATATCATCTCCCTCCGTCACTGCTGCTCACAGAAAAGGCATTAAATCGTCTCTGTGAACAGACGTCTTTTAGCAAAAATATCTTCTCATGATCAGAGATGGCAGTAAGGAAACATTCAGAGGTGGAGCCACATTTTTAAGTCACTGTAAAAAAGAAAAGAAAATGTCATCTTGTTTTTAGAGATTTTGGAAATCACCCCTGCAACACATAACAGCCCAAACAAACAAAGAAAACAAGCAAATTATGTAAAAAGCAAAGCAAAAATAATACATTTGGTGAGTATTTACAGGAACAGCAGGTACATTAGGTAGTTTTTTACAGTGTATTGCAACAAAAGCAGACCTAAACACTGAGACGGGACACGGTTAAGGCGTTGATTAAGACCTTGGTCATCAGTTAAATTACTTCATATCATTGTGAATACGTTGAACGTGGAAGTGACCAGTTCTGTGTCTTTAAAGTGAACTGAAACAATAACAGAAACCGATAGTGGAATTCACATCTGATCCAACTTCCCCCTGATTCAGTTTCTGTCTTTTAAAAAGCTCAAAGTTAAAACCAGTTTAAGTTCTGTTTAAAAAACAAACAAAACAAAAAGGATAACATGTCCGAGGTCAAATATATATGTTTTTAATATCTAAAATATGTATGGCTTTTCTTTAGAGGAGAGTAGGAACTATTTCAACCAAAACTATTTCTGTTTTTGTAAAGTTGACCAAAGACTAAGGCACCAGTAAAGAGCTCTCTGTGCCTCTGGTTCATATTTTGTAATGTTTTCTGGATGAAAACATCTGGGGACTAGAGCTGGTATTTCATAATAATGACTTTTCACAATTTCACCAAAGCAGCTCAGATAGTTTATGGATATCTGTAGATTTAACCAATTTTCTTTATAAAATAATATCAAAGGTTTCAATATGCTGCAAGTAGTAACGCTTTGGAATACCGTTTAATTTAATAAAAGTGCTCTGAAAAGCTGCATTAACTAAGAGGTAACACTGGTTCAATTCTCAAATATTAAAACCAGATCTTTATAATCTCTTTTCTCAGTCACAGTGGGGTAATAAGTGACATGACAGATGATTCACCATATTTACCACCTCTGCAATGGCCCCATGTGGCCACCAGAGGGCAGACACAACCAGCAGACCTCATGATCTGATGTCTTATTTCTCTTGAATCCAAATAATCTGGAAATCATGTGCAGGACTAGATTTCTCCCCAAAACAGCAGTCGCAGGATTTTGAGAATACAGTAAATCGGTCGAACAATAACCGTGTTGAGATCCGGAGTTGATTGCAGACAGACTCTGAGCTCTGCAGCTGCTTTTATTTATTTATCTATTTTTATTTGTACAAGCTGGATCCAAACACGGAGTCAGGTCACTGTGAGGTCCGACACAGCTACTCGCTACTCCCACACTAGCGTTGCATGGCCTCTACAGGATTTGTGCACCGAACAACAGTCAGTGTAGCTTCACATACTGAGCTTATACTCGCAGGTCGGATTCGTTTTTTTCCTCTCAAACGTCTACAGTTAGTGTCACAAAGCTATGTGTGTAACATCTGGTATTACTTGATGAATGCATCGCAGATAAACAGGTGACACAGTGCAATTCCCTTCCTCAAATTTGTTCGGACAAAGATCTCAACAAAAAGGACGACGACACTGTTTGGTAGCTACATGATCTTTAAATCCAGCAGTCATCCGAACGCAGCTCTTTGTAGATGTCAGCTCTGAAAACCTGTGTGCACGGCTGCTTCTCCCCCTCTGATTGGACCTCGGATAACTCTCTCTAGAGCTCCCAAGATTCTTAAATCTTCCCAGCAAGTTCTCCCCGTGCACAAGTCAAAGTGTCCCTCACACTGTGGACCACATCACAGCTCAGAAGAGCGAATAAATCCAGCTGAGCACCTTCAGAAGTTGGCAATTTGGAAAGTGAGCGCCTCTAGCTTTGGTCTCCATCTCATTCACCACGTTTTTTTTGTTTTTTTTGTTACAGCAACAGACAGACGTAGAGTGAAAAGATTTGTTTGACAAGGATTAAAAACAAAACAGCAAGAGGATGCTGGAAATAAAAAAATGTCTTGATTAGTTAAAGTGCAGGTTTCTGGTTGTGTTACACTGTATGGTACAGATTGTCAGGTGATCCGCGAGGTGCTCACAGCCTCGTAGAGGTGCTAGTAGGAATACTTATCAGGGCCGTGAAGTCCGAGATGGGCCCCTCAAATGACAACCTGTTCTCCGATGGAAGAACACCGACCTCCGACAACAACCACGCAGGAAAAGAGGCTGTGATTTGAGATTTAAAAACGTTGTCTCCGTGTTTTCATCAGTCAGTGATTTCTGCTCCCCGCTCGCCCAGCCTGCTCCGGGGCTCGTTAACGTGTCCGTCAGGGGCGCAGAGCTCCATCCAATCACCGCTGAAGAGACCAATCGTTCCACCGCGGGGCTGCGTTGGCTGTCCCACCCTGCCCGGTGGGTGATGGAGGAGGAGGTGATGAGGAGGAGGAGGAGGAGGAGGAGGAGGTCAAGAAGGAGGAGGAGGACGCAGGCTCTTGCACTTCATCTCGTCCAAGCCCTTCCAGTACTTGTAGTTCTCTGACAGGTGCTCCATGAGACCAGGCAGGCTGGCAAAGGCTGAGAGGGGGTGCACAGAGAAGTTAAGGTGGGTTGAAGAAAAAAACAAAATTTAAATGATACTTCCCATGACCACATGCACATTAAGACATTATAGTTGCTGTAATCTTCCCTTTTCTTATTCTTTGCAAAAAAGTGTTTCAAGTTAAAGTGAAGCTTCAGCAGTCTGAGTTGGACTTCCTTAGTATAAATATTTTCATACTTTGTGCAACTAGCTGGGAAATTTAGATTTTCTGATCATAGATTAGTCTGCATTTTATTTCATTTTTTTATTTAACAATAAACCTGTTCAATTTATGAAGTCTTTGTTTCTAAAATGTAAAAAGAAAAAAGGGGGAAAATGCTCCAATTTAATGTCTTTGACCCCAAAATATTTGTTTTTTTAAAAGGAGAAAGCCAGCAAACCTCCCACTGGAGAAACTGCAACCACATGTTTGCAAAAAAACCAAAAGTATTATTTATGGTTTCCGTTTAATTTTCTTTCTTTCGACTAATCATTACAGCTTTAGAATTTTGTTGATTTGACAAACAGACTTCTGAAGCCCTAAATTAACCTCTGCTGAACTTTTTACACAGAATCTTTGCCCACCGTCTCTTACATTTTAAAAACTTTAAAAACTTAAAAAAAAAACGGGGGCAACTATCCTTTAAGGCTTCAGGAATAAACACAAACAGACAAGCCAGACCTGCCATCAGACACTTCCTGTTTCATTCCACATGAGCTGGTAGGAACGTGTGTGTGTGTGTGTGTGTGTGTGTGTGTGTGTGTGTGTGTGTGGTTAGTTCATGTACAGTGGTTAATGTTGTGTACACACTTCAATGTTTCTCCCACATTAAAGGACTCGTGGGGTGAAAAGGTCTCTCTGCCTCTCTCTCCCCGTGTTGTTTACGTCCTGGTTTCCGGCCCGTTGATGACCCTCGCTGTCTCTCTGGAGCTAACGGTGACCCCGCCGTGACCCCGCCGTGACCCCACCGTGACCCCACAGTGACCCTGGTGAACTGGAAGCGGCTGCTTGTGTTTGCGTGTTTATGTGTAACTACATAATCTGTGCAGTTGCTCTTCCTCTCCCTTAACCCCGAGTGATCGCCAACCCCCCTCCCCTCTACTGTTTCTCTCTCCGTCCCACTGGCGTTCGGAATCTTTCCGTGACATCAGAGCAGCGTTGACAGTAAACATGTTCCCTCTTGGGGGAGACTAAACTAAAAGGGAAGTTCAGTGGGAATGGGGAGCGATAAGCACCGAGGAATCCTTTCCTGTGATTTTCTATCCTGCAGAATGCAGAGATAAATGAAGCCATTATTAGAAGAAGAGAAGGAGGGCAGGAGTGAGGATCTGAAAGTTTGAGCTTCTGTTTTATCCTGGTAATTGTTTTCTATTTGAATAACTAAACAAATCAGAACCGTACCAGGCTAGATCTGTTTCTACTTTAGTCACAATTGAAATAGAAATCCAATTAAAGGAAACTGGAACTTGAGGTCTATTTACTAGCTTTTACTTGAGCTTTTCAACAATCTGAACAAAGTGCATCTGCTGAGTCGGACTGAGATGTGGCTGAAAGCACTCAAAATTAGCTTGCAACTTCAGATTTTGTTTTTCTAACCAAAGTTATAAAAAGGTATAAAGATTGAACATCCATGCTCAATCTCTTAACTTCATTTTGAGAAGAACAAAGAAAAGATGCAAACAATTGTAATTAGAAGTGGACTTAATAGCAGACATCCAACAGACAAACGACCAGATAAAAAGCAGGTGAGGAAAGTTCACCGAGCCAATTATTTAACGTACTTAAGTCCTTTAAAAGTAAACATTTAAGCTTGTAAAGTGTGTGACTCAAACTATGACAATCAGACTTTATAGTAAATATATACAGGGCTGTACATCAGGAACTATCTAGCCTACTTGGAATTGGAAAAATACAGTAAAACACTTGTAGTTCTTACCATCCCAGGCGTCAAACATGTCAGTGATGAAATAGTCCATGAAGGAGATCTGAGATTTGGGCACGCTGCAGGTGTTCCTGTCAAACACCGGCATCACCACGGGCAGCCCTTGTCTCTTCTCCTCATCCGTCTGCAGCCGAAAAAACACACAGAAATCACAACGAAGCACTAAAAACACCTGAATGTGAGAGACCATAAATGAGATGATGAAATTGAACAAATGCTTTGCCTCCATTTACAGATACACTTATGCTCTTATTCTTTCTATTGAATTAATCATCATTAGTGCCGTTCCCACACCTGTGCAAAGTACTCCTCTGAGATGCGTCCGGCCCACTCGATGCAGAGCTCCAGCGGTCTGCAGGGGTTCGCCACATCTGCACACTTGATCAACATCCTCTTGATGAGCAGACGGTTCTCTGGAGAGTTCCTGATGTTGGCCTGACCGTCACAGTCGCTGTTCACGCTCTGCAGGAGACACAAAGGACAAATGTAGAAATGATAGGTTAGCTTATACACATTTATTGACTATATAATATATATATTTTATATTTTATATATATATATATATATATATATATATATATAGATTTTCATGTCACACTTTATTTTACGTCTGTAAGTTTTGTATAATTTCCTTGAAAGTTACCTTAAGAGAACGATGTAATTCTTTTTTTTGACATACTTACTTTTTTATCATTTTTCATGTTTTGTATTTGATGACTTTTTCGACATACAATACTATGATTTTTTTTTTATTTTTCGAAATGCTATACTATGATTTTAAAAATGTTTTTAGGTGCTATACTTTGACTTTTTATGATTTTTTCGTCATACTATTGTACCCAGCATAGTATGTCGAAAAAGTAATACTATAATATGTCATAGTATAGCATGTCTAAAAAGACGCAGTGTAGTATATCATAAAAAAACCCTCAAATAAAGCCATGGTATATGTCATACAAGATAATAAACACAAGATAAACAATATCACCTTATGGGACCTGAGGCGGTCGATACAATACTATGACTTTATTCAGTAACAAACAAAGAGTTCTTTTCATGAAATTTTGAAGAAATGATTAGCAAATAACAGACCTGCCATGTTTAATCTTAAAGATGTAACAAACTGAGAACACTTACACTCGTGCTGGTCTCCTCTATGGCGGCCATTGGCTTGTTGATGCTGTTGACAAACTTGCTGACGTGCTCAAAGTGTCTGGTCATCTCTGTAGCCAGCACCATGTCTATGATTGCCTGTCGCAGTGTTCGAAACTGATTCCTGTCAGCAGTGATGGAGACAGAGAAGATAAAGTAAAGATCTGGATCCGTCTCATGCGAATACAAGGATTATAAAGTCACACTCTGATACTCCATGAACACAAAGCTGCAGCTACCGACCTGTCTGTGTTCTTGAAGATGTTGCTCTTGCTGTCTCGGACCGTGAGCTGGAAGGCGAGGGCGGCGTGGTGGCTCTCCAGCACGGCCGTGTCGTTGTAGAGGATGGCCAGCTCGCTGCCGGCGTTACACAAGAAGGAGTTGGTCCTGCCAGGGTGATCCACGTCGTGAACAGTGGCCGCTATCAGAGCAGCTACCTCATCCAGCTGGTCCAGACTGTTCTGAAGAGAAAGCACAGCAGAGACACAGAGGGACGTCAGTACTGGACTGCATATACATATTCACCGTTATTGTTAATAAATGAAGCTGTATGATGGATTACCATAATATCAGCAGTATTCACACTCTGACATTAAGAAATGGCTTTGTTTTGGACGACAGTGCCAATAAAGTATGTTCAATACAGAACTAGCACATAACCCCTGTCGGGAATATTATTTATTTGAAAGCATCTTGTTCAAAAATGGCATTTAAACATACTGGATTTGTGACAGGAGGCAGACGCCTCTGTTGTACTGTATTCCATATGCCTTGGTATGATTGGAATTTAGCTAAAGTGGCTAATAAAATGTGGACGTACATTTCTTAACCTAATATATCATATTTTATAGATAAATATGAACGCATTCTGCATATTTTTCAGTCCAGCGTCCAAAAGTAGATATTGCAAAGTGCAGTTATTTTTGTTCATTTTGGTGCATTTGTGCCTTGTTAGTGTGATGCTTGGGTTATATAAGCAATGTTTTATTGGCTAAAAGCCATGTATGGCAAGTCAATTTCATTTCTAAAGCCCAAAATCCCAATTTTATAAGGGCTTTATAATCTGTACCCATATGACCCCTGAGTCCTAAGACCCTCGATTCAGATAAGGTAAACTCTGCAAAGAGTCTTTTAACTGGGGACAAAAAAGGAAGTAAACACAGGAGGAGCAACAGGGGAACAATCCCTCTTATGTATAGTTGAGACAGAAATTCTCTTTTTTTTCTATCACTATATCTGTGGTTACAAGTCTCCAAGCTCTCATTATTAAAGATTGTGTTGATTTAATTAATGGAAGCTATAAAAAGCATTAAACATCATTAGGACGTAATAAACACTGCGGGTGGTACCTTGACTCTCTCTTTGCGGAGGAAGTAGGCGGTGGCGTGCAGCACGTCTGCAGCATGGGTGGAGTTGTGGTAGGAGTTGGAGGAGTGGTAGCTGGCCTCCATGAGCTGCAGCCAGGAGCGCAGCGTGGCGTCCGAGCAGTTCAGGAACTCGCACACGCCGAAACTTGCGAAGATCTTCAGCCCGAGGTAAGTCAGCGGCCTGCAGAGGAAACGCACAAAAAGACAACTCAATACTTCTGTGTCCAACTCTTTTTGCTTCATCGTGGTATCTTTGTTATCCCTTCTTTCTGCATTGGCATATTTTTAGCACATTTATAATTATATACACGTTGGATATTTTTCAAAAGCTACATGGCTGCTGGCTGTCAAAACATAAGAATGGCATTGATCTCTCATCACATGAGGGCTAGGCGCTAATTAAATAAGGTAATTGATCTTCTTTCAATGGAATCATATTGTGATGAAATCATATATTGAGTTATTGTGGCACATAATTACGTTGTCTAAATTTACAATAACAAGCACGTATTAACTCAAAAGGAAATCGTGTGAAGATAGCCCTTTTGTATTTAATTCACACTTTACATTAGAACTCAGTTCAATGCGATTAACAAACAGGAAATATGGATATTTTTATTCATTCTCCCTCTATGATTTCACTTAAAACTGATTACGTCCAATTTGCACAAATCTTTTTAATTAAATTAGAAAATACTTATTCGTCAAGTATTTAATTCACACCGGGGTTACATTTCTTTGACTATTTTCTTTTTGACTTACTAGAGAACATGCTATATATTGTGATATAAATCATTATCGACATGAATGACCCATAAAGGGAGTGAAGATTTTGGCCATATCGCCTCCAAGAAAGTGAATAAAAGCATTTCCCCAAATCTTGAACTACTCCTTTAATGCTTGTTCTTCTATTTAAACATTTGAATCATCAACACATTTGGTTTCCTTCATCATTCACATGAAGTCACCTGATAATTCTTTGAGGATTTAAAAGAAGTGTAACAATAAACTGAGAAACCGCTGGAGTGATACCTCAATTAAGTCATATAATCCCTTTTTATGATATTAAGAATGTGTCTTTGTCTTCCTCCACTCTTTCAGTGTCCATTGTCTCCGTACCTCTTGTGTGTCGCCGCCTCCAGCTCCAGGATGTTGAACTCCCAGCACTCCTCATCGTTCAGCATCTCAGCGATGGATGGAGGGACGTCATTCAGAGTGACGGGGATGGCCAGCTGGCTCTGGCTCATATCTAGCAGACGGACAGACGCGTGCACACACAAACACACAAACACACACACACACACACACACACACAAACACACATGCAGTTCAAGGTGATTTGACCATAAAAGGAGCAAACCGAGAGGGAGCTGTTTGGGATTTGACGGATGAAAAATGAAATTCTGTGCCAGTCTTGGCTCTCTGATATCTATATACTTTGTAAATCTGGCTCCTTTGAAACGTCGGTTTAAGATGGTGTGTGATAAGATTGTTTAAAGAATTGTACGAGAGCAGAAGTCGCTGCAGCTCTGAGAGAAAAATCCTGTTTCCAATTTAACGAATTGCAAAGATAATTTCTTGGAAAACAGACTCTTGAAGTAGATCTTCTCTCAGTTAAGTGCTCTTGTGACTTTAATCATCATAATGGGGTTATGTAATGAACTCAGATGGAAGAATTCACACTCTTCAAGAACATTCATCACGACAATAAGCACTAAATGGGTAATATTTATTCATTAGATTCATTCAAGGCAGCAGATTATGTTACATAATCTCTGTGATAATGAGGGCCACAGGTTAAAACACGTCTGTACTCCCACTCTTTTCTTAATGCATGCACATTAAATGTCTTAAATATCGTTTACAATGTAATCTTGTGAAGAAAGGAAAGTCAACATCAGAGCGCTGAAAATGTATTTATACTTTTTGCAGAGAGTTAGATGAGAAGATTATGATCACGATCATATATGTGCGTTAAATATGAATCTGGAGTTGGGAGTTGATTAGCTTAGTTTAGCATAAAGACTGGAAAAGGGGGGAAACAGCTAGCCTAGCTCTCTCAAACATCACATATCATCCTGTAAAACAAAACTTTTTGTGAATGTATTAAACGCACATTATAAACCATGTTTACTTTGGAGAGAGCCAGTCTGGCCGTTTGGCCCTCCTCAGTCTTAATGAAAAACTAGAAATGCGACTAAACCATGCTATGTTTCTATTAACATATTGGGTCTATCAATTGCATGGTGAGTAAAAAGTACTGTGGCTGTGCAGGGGCCTTTAAGAGGTTATTATATTATATTACTACTAATATCATATTGTATTATATCAATATCACCGATAGTTCATTGGTTCTTTAAACTTACTTTTGCAGAAGACATATTCATTCCCAGAGAGTCTCCGCAGCCCGTCCTGGAGAGAAAAACAAAAATAAGAAAATTGATTGTAGGAAGACATTGATTGTTCTTTGATTCATCTAAAGCTTTAAATTATAGCACATCATTTATCCAAAGCTTTAACTCCATTTACTCAATAAATCTCTTTCTGCAAAACACAAATCTCAAGTAATGGGAAAACTGATAGGACTTGTGTTATTCTTTTTATTTATTGTGAAAAAAACAACAATGAGTTAGTCAGTGTCTCAATACTTTTTGACTACTGTATCCTGTCCGTGGCGTCTTTGTTTTTTAATATTTAAATATACAACTTGTTGTAGCAGGATGATGTATATAATACTTCATAGCAGATCAATTCCTAGTTTGTTTCAATCTTTTCATGGGATTAGCAGAAAAATATGTATAATTTGATATTTATATCTGCAGTCAACCAATGGTTCCTAATAATTACAATCACCATCTGCGTGCAGTGACTCACTTCAAAGTCGGTCTTGTTCAACAAAATTCAGAACAAAATAAATAAACAAAGACTCTCTTGGCACATCGAAAAACACAGATTTGATATTGGAAGCCAAAAAAATTCTTGGTTCAACGAGAATGCACGTTCAATATCAGACGCATGAGGTCAGAACATTTTTACAATGTGATTAAAAAAAAAAGAAGTATATTTCAAACTTCTCCTTATAAAGAGTTTGATGCATGTATAGTTATGAATGAACTCAGAAGCCGACACTGAGTATCTACACGTTCTCTTACACTCATGAGCCCCCCGACCAGGTCGTTGGTGTGGGGGTCGTCTTCTTTGGAGGCGAGCTGAGGGGAGTAGAGCTCCGTGGTCCTCAGGATCTCCAAAACCCGATCCAGGGCCTCGGCCACCGTCACCGGACTGCTCTCCTGGGCCGCGTTGATGATGTTTATCACCTGGGGAGGAGGGAAAAAGGAGAAATATCTTTATGCTGCAGAACAGACACCACATACATGCACGAAAACCCCTCTGCAAGATATGTTAGAAAACAGAGAGCTCCTTTCTTTGTGTAATGGAGATGTTCATGTGACGCTGGAGAAAATGTTGTCTACTAAAAAAAGCTGCTTCTCGAACACACAAGAGCATCACAGGACCTGCAGTATGATTACATTTTTATTTAAATGTGACAAACACAGTATGAAATGCCCCGATGCTGCAGAAATAGTGGAGAAAAACAAAATAAGAATTTCCAAAAACATGGTGCTCTTTCACAACAATCCTAAGAAATGTAGCTTCCTGCTATGAATGCAGAAACAAAAAAAATTGTTTTACTGCAAATCATTTTTTTTTTTATTCTCAAAAAATTCATCATCTATTAAATAAAGTTAAATGCTCTTTTGTTTTTTTTGGAACATTTCATGGTCTTCTCAACTTTTTGGACATTTTGAGTTGTGATCTCCTGTTGCTAGGCATTAGAGGTATTTGTTTTTCAACATAGAACAGATAAAAGAAAATAGAACAATAATTAGTAATACAATTAACAGCAAACAAACAGCAAATTCGAAATAATGTAACTAAATAAATAAATATCGATATATAGAAGTTCAAAAAGGAGTAGGCAGAAGTTTAGTTTAGTTTCAGTGAGCATCCTTAACAAATCCATATAAATCCATAAAGGTGTGCAATTAAAAAGTCCTTAATTTGACTTTAATAGAGAAAAAAACATGCATAATGTATGTGTATTGTTTTATTTAGTAAATTAACTAAGAAAATACAAATACTACATCCCAAGGTTTTTTGTTTTTATGACTGAATGCTGAAGGCAGCGTACCTTTGTGATGGGAGCCTCGATGGTCATGGAGTGAATCCTGGCGACGGAGGAATATCTTCTATTCTGTAAACTTGGAGCTGCAATTAAAAAATAAATAAAAAATGATTTAATGAATCATGATGGTGTGACTCATTGATCATCAGCCCCTATAGTCTATTAAGCCTTTTATAATTAACATCATTAAGACTGTAATACACAGAAATAGATCAAAGGGCCTTCAATTGTTTGCCCTCGTCAAAAGATGTTTAGAAAATGTACAAAAGAGGAAGTACGTCGAGCAATTGTAATACAAAGGTAATGAAGGACGAGAAGACAAAGAAGGGGAAGCGGTTTGCACTCAGCGGAGAGAGATTCCTGAAAATAGCAGCAGCTGTGTCAAAGTGAGATGATGTCATCAGCCCACGACTTCTCTCTTTAGGTTCTCTTTAGTTCAAGAGCCGACCGCGACGCTGTCTGACTCATCTCCCCTCTCTCTTCCTTTGTGCTCACACTTTTTAATTCTCTATCTTATTATTATTATCATCTCAGCCAGGAGACAATGAGATCGATCGTGTGTGTGTGTGTGTGTGTGTGTGTGTGTGTGTGTGTGTGTGTGTGTGTGTGTGTGTGTGTGTGTGTGTGTGTGTGTGCATCTCTGTGTCTGTCTACGGCTAATCTCTCACGCTGCTGCAACAAACTGCATTATATTTTTGGGTGCTTATTCATGGCTGCATGCTCAAGGACCTCTCCTGTTTGCAGTGACTCACACTTTTTCATAACATCTTTTATTGCCTGATTGATACTTCCATTGATTGACTGCTTACTCCTCACTCACTTCATGCTGCTGCACCACGGCCAGAGAAAACAGTTTGCTCAGTAGACTTGAAGCCTAAAGAAACACTTCCATTTACTGTTGTGTGAGACGTGCGAGTGAAAAACATGTCTGATAAACTTGTTGTCTAGACGGGGGTTTAGCGAATTGTATGTTGTATTTACAGCTGTGGTCGTCACAGACACCCTTAGTGGAGATCTGCACTCTAATCAGTGCATCTTTCTAGGTACAGATTGATTTTTTGCATAATCTCTTCGACAGAGTGGCACAAACTGGAGCTACAATCATTCGACGCCACTTGCTTTACATGCACACTACAATACAAACATGAGTCTCTGTTTTTTTTTTGTTCGCAGTCTTTTCGGTGAGTTTCGCAGTAGTTATACACAAACAAACTAGCAACATTTTTGCAGAAATTGCATGGCCAAAAGATAAAAGTCCACACCTCTGGTTGGAAGGAGAAACACATCTAGACTTGGATATCAACATGTTTTTGCATATGCACACATACTGCAATGCACGGCAGCATGTATTTAGGAGCATTAGTGTAATATTAATTGTCATAAGCCATGTAATAAACCTTGTCTTTTACAGAATACGGTGAAAAAACTGAATATTTAGTGCATGTAAACGTAGTCAAAGAAGTTCAAATAAAAGATAATGCATTTTAAACGGTCTTACCGTCACTACTGCGAGAGCTGAGCGATCTGGCATCGATTGAGTCTTTCCTCCGGTCCCGGTGACGTAGAGAATGGCACTCTGTAGAGAGGTAGAGGGAAGGAATGGACATTAAATGAACAGCATGTTTAGACTGTTGCAGTCTAAACATGCTATATATATATATATATAGGTCATTATCAGTGCTCTGATCACTTCATCATGCCCCAGTTTGTGCCTCATGTAAATTCAAACCAAAGGGCTACTATAGGAATACATTATTCTGAAAAATAAAACATTTTGTAAGGTTCCAAAAAGCTATTTTTATAGTCCTTAAAGACTTTTCTTTACTATCTTGATGATAAAATATTCTGTCTGCTACTTGATAAAATAGATTTTTATTTAGTTCTTTAAAAAGTTGCAACTCTTGTCTAGGTAGCCAGAAATGAAATAAGTCCTTGCTCATTATGTACATCCAACCAGTAATGGACATGCATGATTACGCCCTTCTCATTATACCGGTATATGCATAAGGACAATTAGAAATATGGAAAACATGGAATAGATAAATAATTAAAAATGTGCCCAGATCCCCACAAAAACTGACAAAAAGGAAAATGAAAGGACTCAAAAAGGAAAATGAATAATACAATGTTTCCTTTTCAACCAACATATTTAAGGAAAAATATAAATATTTAAATGTATTTATTTTTAATATCAACTAACAATATTATTAGCTGATGTATGCAGTTATATTTTCACTTTTCTAGTTTAGTCCCATAATAAACTTTGGGTTTCAGATGTAATGGCAGCACACAGGCGCCTCATCTAAGTAATACTATTCTATAATTATCTACCTGTCTAATAAAGAGTCTCTGTCAACATTAAAAAAAGTGTGTGGTGGTGAGTTACCTGACTGAGAATGTTCCCCGCTGCATCGCTCCTCCTTGTTGAACTTGTGAACCTGAAGGATACAGAGAGAGAGAGAGAGAGAGAGAGAGAGAGAGAGAGAGAGAGAGAGAGAGAGAGAGAGAGAGACGGTTAGAGTTGAGAGTTTGGACGACAACCAAGAGTCATGGCCGGTTCACCGACGCTGTGAGGAACATAATCTGATAGTCTGATTTCCTGTTCCTTGAAAGCAGCACACTGGCAGGATTTCTTCTGTTGATTAAACCTTTAATGTGAGACAGCGTTGATATTTCTCTTGACTTTGAAGATATCTTTCCGTCTCATATCAACAACTTTTTACACTTTTTAATTCAGGCGGAAAAAGGCAAACGATAAATTGAAGTGTTTGCAGATAATCAGTCACGTTAACACTGACTTTACTTTGTAAACACGCGGTCCAAGCGTTTTGTAATTTATTCTACATATTCATCCACTTATTTATTTTATCTTTCAGCTTCACATTTCTACCCCATACCATCACATTTAGATTGTGCCTCCATTCTTATGTGTTATGTTACCCCCATAACTAGTTGTAAGCCTATGTATCATTGTATGAGTGACAGTTCTGTAATATGTTAAATGTATTTCCTATTTTATATTTTATTAATTTTATATATATATATATATATATATATATATATAAAAATAAAATAAAAAATGAATATATATATATATACACATATATAATTTTTTTTATAAAGAAATATATAAATAAAATTATATAATTTTTTTTTTTACCCAAAACATGTTACCACTGTTCCTCATTAATCCTTTTATCATATATGTATATATATAAACTATAAACTCAAGATTCAAGAAAATAATTCTTAATTTTTTACAATTAAATAAAATGTAAAAAAAATACAACTGTGAACTTTACAGCATATTTCCCTCATGTTTGCAATAATGCATTTTCATGCAGGTGTCAACTGTTCCAGTACATCCTGTTATCCACGCTGAGGTTATGTAGGTATGGATAAGTAAAGCCGGTTTAATCCGGTTACAGAAGATTGTCCTCACCCGATGACTCACTGCACCTTTACAGGTTGCTGACGGTGCACCCTGCACATTTATGTAACGTGAATGTGCACATATGAACTATTCTTTTTTTTATAAACAATAATCAATGGTACAGAGAAAGGGGGTCTCTGATATTTTAGTTAATTGCATATCATTTTTTTTACTTTTGCACAGTTGCTCATTTTCTCTTTTGACCCCATCCCCCCTTCTCTACATTAAGTCTCTTGCTCTCCAGTGCGTCCCATTCTGAGTAAATAGGATTAAGACAGTATAAACACTTCTAATGACATACAAGGTTGCCAGACTTTATTGCTTGCTACGTCTTAATGGGCTTCTTGGGCTGCGAAGCACAAACAGATATCTGAAAAAACGACATATTTTGAATTAACTTGACTGAAGACGGGAAATAGTTGAGATTATGATGGCCCTTTAATCGAGAGGGAAAGAGAAACAAAAGTGGCCGTAAACCTGCTGTAAATCTGCAGTGCTTAAAACAAATACTGCTAACTAAACAACACTATGAAATGGAAAACCGCGGTCCTCAGCCAAAACGTCTGGGTGGGAATAGATGAGGAATAATGTGTGGTTTTAAGTTCTCTGGGGCAAATGTATCAGATCAGGGCTATCCTGAGAGGACCTCTGTGGCCTTGGGTTGTCAAAACGGATAATAGATTCTTAGTGAAGTAACATGACTCACAGATGATTCACTTTAAAATGTCACTTTTGTTCCCACCGTTTGAGGCTGCATGATTCAGGTCGTTAGGGGATGACTTTCTTTTAGTTTTTTCGAGAATGGGATCAGCCGCTGCCATGTCGAAGGATTCCCAAATCCCAAAGCAGAAATGAATGCCATTTGGGCTTTTCTGCAGGCGGACGCCAACGGCTGACTCACCTAATGTCCACACGATGAAAGAGAGCAACGAGCCAAAGCTGGTCTCTGTGCAGCTTTGCCCCGTGGGGGGGGGTATAAATAGCCCTGGCGCCTGGCTGCTGGCCCTCTCGGGGGCCTTAGTGGGGAATCCTTGGTGCTTAGCCGTAGCTTAGCGTAGTATGACGCTATTGGCCCCAGAACCCAGCGGAGAGCGGCGGCACACCTGCTTCAGAGGTGCATCGTCGCCTGTGTGGCTGCATAACCCGGTGAGGTATTTAAATCTGACACTCAGCAGACCAAACAGCTCATCTGAAGTATTTGTGTAACGCTAACTGTCAGCAGAGTTTTGTTTCCTCCAGCAGGAGCTTGAGTGGGCCAAGCTGTGCTGTAACATCAGGACTGATGATGGACATTTGTTTAAGTTCCACAACAGAAAAAAAGAAATCCTCTATGTAATTTTCAAAATTGGGTTTAGAAGAAACATGCTTTTGTAAATTTAATTTTGTAGCAGCAGCTGCTAGTGTGCTTCTAAACTAAGGATTTATCATTAGAGCCTGCAAATCAGCGTTTTGGTTTAGGATTTCAAAAGTGTTGCAGAAGGTATTTATGCTGGAATAGTTCATGCAAAGAAAAGTGGTCCAGCTTTAAATGTCTGCCGAAGAGACCTGAATGTGATGACTGAAATCATCACTTAGTAGATCAATTAATTAGGGTTGTGCATAAGAAAGAATTGTGCACTCGTATTGATTTTGGTTTTTGTTTGTGTCAATATATTGTGATTTAAAAAAATATCTAATTTAAGGAAAACTGTAATAGTCTAAAAAAACATATAATTTACCACATGCGTAAAATCTGAGTGAAAAAAAACTTTTTTTTGCAATTGCATAAACAACAGTTGAATAAGCATTTGCATAAATCACAGTCCCTGTTACATCCAATTACTTTGTGAGGGCTTAAAGACTAAGAGGACACATCTTTCTGCAAATTGAATAATGTATTAATAATGGAATAATTGCATATAAACTATTAATTCAAAATCGATAGAGTTTTGGGAATCAATACGATATTAAAATAACAATATCGCGTTTCTCAATATTTTCATGCACCCCCTACATTACATCATAACCAAAAAGGAAAAGGTCTCTTATCTGTGTCTTACATTAGATCGTCACATGACTCACCTGATTATTGTTGTCTATGTGAGGTCTCTTGATGGCCACGAAATGTCGGATCTTCCTGTTGGGAGTCGAGATAAGAGTCCGTCAGTGATTCTGTTTTCTTGGAAATGCAGAGTGAGCACTTTGTGTGGATTAATCTTAGCTTACCCTCCTTGGCCGATCACAGGTGTTATCTTCACGTGCTGCTGCATGCTGTCGCCGGACTTCTTCCTGGCGTAGTAAATGCCCTGCCACTCCTTCAGAGACAGCAGAGCGGTCAGGCAGTGATACGTCGTTGTCTCTTTTAACAGATGAGTGGATGGAAGGATGTGTTAGACTCACCTTTCCTTTTTTAATACAGGTGTTGATGGTGTCCAGCAGGTCCGCTCTGTTCTTGTCGCTCTTGGGGAGTTCGGTCAGTTCCTTCCCGATCAACTCCCCCTTGTGGTAGCCCATCATCCGCTCGAACGCTGGGTTCACGTACTGGGACCAAACCAGGAAGACGTAGAGTTAAAGTTTAGTAATATTTGATGGTTTTACTATTGATGAGAAATTCTATGAAAAGACCAAACCAACAGTGAATGTATCCAACCAACCATAGAGCTCCTGTTTATTTAACTGATCCCATATACATCATCCTGGTGCTTTAAAGGAAGGTTCCCTTATTTATTTATTTTTCTCTTTATTTTTTTTATATTATTGTATAACAACTCAGTGGTGTTCCTTCTGTATTAAAACCTAAACATTCTAATTTTGGTCAAAGTATGTTTTACCTTCAAAATGCTATTTTTCCAAGACTTTTTCTTCAAAGCCTCCAGACTCCATTGACAAAATAAGTAATTTTACTTCGCAGAAGAGGGAGTATACAAACAACCTTACTTCAAAAAATCCAAACTCACCCTTTCAGTTTTATCCAAACTTTGACTCAGCTAATGCTAAAATTCACATCATTCATAACCTTATTGCTCACTTTGGTAACATCACGTCAATATAGTCCCAAGAAACGCACAATTTACAACTGTTTGAGGAATGTTTGCTGATAAAATCTGTTTTAGATTACATTTTTTTAAATGAACATCCTCCAAGAAGCTTTGGAAGTTTTAAAGTTTTTGTTGTTGGTTTTGATCTTTTCATGGGATTTCTTTACAACAACAAAAATATAGAATTTCACCTGCCTCATCCTCTAAGAGATCTTTCCATGTACCTCTTGTGTGTGCATGTTTGTGCTTTACCTGTATGATGTGGTCCTCACTGGTGATCTCCACGGCCTCTTGGCAGTGCTCCAGAGCCGTGAAGACGGAGTTACAAGCCCTGTGGATCAATAAAGCCGAAGCATCTCAGGATTAGTCACTCCATTACAAACACCCCCACCTTGTCTGTGTGTCTGTGCATGCATGCATATGACCATTAATGTGTCTCTAGGTTTTTTTCGTCTGCCGTACCTGAGTTTGAACTGGCAGCGCACCTCTCCATGCTCGATCTGTATGAGCTCATTGTAGCAGGCCGACACACTGCTGTTCTCCACAAACCTCTGGAGGAAGAACGAGGTTAAGCGGTGTTTGAAGGAGAAAGAGAGACAGGGGAGAGGAAAAAAATCCAAAGAGTCAGGATTTACTCAGTAGAGACTTGTTTGTGCAACCTCCTATACGTCATATTCACACCATCAAACACTGACAATAAGTGCCTCCTACGTTTTAGCGTCTGAAGTGTCTTAGAGGCTCAATGAAAAGCATCAACCAGAAACCAGGATATCACATTCAGTCTGCTGTAAACACACATGAGGAGTGAAAGGTGAGTGGTGAGACGTACTCTGTTAAATCCTGCACAGAGGAGAGGAAGAACAGATGGCTCGTCCTGGTCAGCAGGTCTGTACAACGACAGAAAAAGGAATCATGAGCAGCTGCAACCAGAATCATTTTTCAGAAACATTGAGCGAAAAAAAACTGCAAATAAAGGCCTGAGCTTTTATTTGTTTGGATCAACCAGCGTATATTTTAGGCAGGGTTTTAAATTATTTTGCAAAAATCCTGCTCAGCAAAGATGGGGAATACTATAGAATTGTTTATTTGAAACAGTTTGAATATTACTTTTAAATAACATATACATTTGTGGACCCTTACGTACTAAAAGGAATATAAATCTTCAAGGAATAGACACATATTCTGACTTTTGAAAAGGCAGGAAGTGTGCATTTTTGGCCCACAATAGAACAATTTTGGCTATCTCACAGAACAGATTTACATTAAAAACCTTTCCATAAAGGGAAGGCTGCAACTTTTATTGTGAAATTATAGGAAGTGTTGAGTTCCGTTCATAGATCAAGGAAATGTGAAAACACCAAGACAACCAGGACATAAGGAGGAGGTTTTTGAGTTTGCATTCACTCATTCAGGTAAGTAAAGACTTTATTGTAGTTTTTGTGTGTTGGACTATACTATATAGTACACAGTACATAGTACTATAATAATGTTTTGTTGCTTTAAGGCAAAGTTTTCAGGGACTTTAAGGGGAAACTGCACAAAACACCTACAACCTAAAGTCTTCAAAAGGTAAAAATCAAACTTACTTTTGTGGCACGACAGCGAGAATAACTGTGTTTTCTGACGGCTTCGTTGCACGGATCAACCTGGAATTAAAACAAATGCGGATTAAAAGTCAATAAGGGTTAATTTCATGCACACTTTTAACTCTGGATGAACTTTGGATGGGTTTGTACAGCACCAAACAATAACTACAGCCCCAAAGTCTGCAGAAATAAACACAGAAGGAAGTCTCAGCTAAAGATAATGAGGATAAAACACCAGCAAAATGCAAGGATGTTTAGACATGAATAAAAGATCCTTACAGACCTTGCAGTGACATCCAGAGGTTATTCACACAGCGTTAACACAACCATGAGACACACATTTAACACTTTGTTCAGTGGAAACCCATTTAAATGCTCTAAACACAAGTCCTTTGTTCATAGAGGTCAAAAAGTAGAAGCAAATTATCCAGCTTTTACGAAGTTATTTGCAATAATCAAAGATTGGTTTGATTCAAATGTCACTTCATTTTCTATAGGGAGTCAGTGAGAAGAGGAGGACATATTTTAAGTTTTCAAGTGTAAATACACTTCCTCCTGCATAAATGTAAAAAATGCCCATAACAGGGGACAAACTCAGTGCTGCCAGAATGAACTCAACTAACACCTGGCAAGAACAAAGAAGGAATGAGGTTATTCTGCAATCAAAAGGAGTTTCTGAAAAGAGGCCAGGAGCTTTTTCTGAGGAAAAAATGGACAGAAAGAAAGAAAGAAAGAAAGAAAGAAAGAAAGAAAGAAAGAAAGAAAGGAGGAAATAAAGGAAGAAAGACAGAAAGAAAGAAGGAAGGAAAGAAAGACAGAAGGAAATAAAGAAATAAAGGAAGACTGAAAGAAAGAAAGAAAGAAAGAAAGAAAGAAAGAAAGAAAGAAAGAAAGAAAGAAAGAAAAAAAGACAGACTCCTACATGTTTACTACTCTTGACTCTTCTGGGCCACCGTCCAGCTTTCATGTAAACTAACAAACTGCCTGGAGAGTCGCTCTACGTCAGCAAACACTTGTTTTGTGACATCCAGCGTCCACGGCTTCTTCTTTCCAGAGCAGAACAATGAACTGATCAACAGTCAGAGCTCCAGATATCAGACTACAGAGGATTAAAGAGTGTAGTTTCAGTTTGATAGATTCCTCCAGTGAACACCAGATGGTGCAAACAAACCCTCCACTACAGCTGTTCACAGTTCAGCTGCATTTAACTCTGGATATTCTTGTTTATTAATAGTTTTAGCTAAAAAAATAATTTAGATTTAGATTTACAGGAAGGATTGCATGCTCTTTTTTTACAAGAATTATCTGAACCTTTTGGCCTTTTGGCCTCTTTGTTTAATGTCAAACATGTGTGTTGAAAGCAGCAACAGAGAAGAAGTCTGTGCCAGTTCTTCAAGGAATCACAGGGCAATGTGATGATTAAACAAAGATACAGATTCATCTTTTCCACTGGGAGCACTGGTGCTCCTTACTGAGAATTTCAGAAGCTCCTGAACATTTAAAAAATAAAAATCTGTATTACTGATAAATGCTTTGTGATAAATAGAGCATTTACAGAAATAACAATATGCTGTGTAACTTTAAAGGAAAAGTCACAATGTGAATTGGTTCTTTAAGAGAAAAGATCATTATGTGAAATTGGTTTTTTTTACATTGTCACCAAATAAATGTAATATTTTTCTGTCGAGTCTTATGAGCTACTGGTGAGGGCTGTCCAGATGTATTATGCAATTACAAATATCCAAACCGAGAACAAGAATTGTTTTGGGATTGCTTGTTAGAGCCTTAGTGTCCTTCAAAAATAGTGCCAAAATACGACTAAATGGTCTCAGTCTGGAGTTTTAGGTAATATATTTATTGGCGGTCTTTCTGAGAGTTACATGAGATGATTGAAGCCGCTCTCATGTCTGCATGTTAAATATGAAGCTACAACTGGTTAGCTTAGCTCAGCATTAAGAGTGAAAACAGGGGCAAAACATACATTATATATCAGAAAAGGACTTAATCACTGTGACATCACCCTTTGGTTTATGGACTGACGTTTTGTAGCCTGGAGTTGGTCATTTTGGCGGACACCATCAGATCTAACACCACCGTAGTAGCGACCTGTCAATCAGTGTGTAGCCCCGCCCTAAAGCATACCCTGCTTTATGGTCTGTTTGACTCTAAATGGAGCATCATTTACTAAATGAACATCATGCTGTATTGAAGAAGACTTGAAACTAGAGATTGAGACCATAAACTCATGTTTACAATGTTTACTGAGGGAATAAATCAAGAGAGAAGTAGAGTCATTTTCTCATAGACTTCTATACAACCAGAGGAGTCGCCCCCTGATGGACAGTAGAGAGAATGCAGCTTTAAGGCACTTTCTTAATTGGCTTCAATTCTCTGAACTTGAGGTTGCTGCCTGGGGCTAACTGCTACCCTGGCTCTGCCCAATGGTATAAAAATCCACAGATGAAGTAAGAAGCAACGCTCACCGGCACACAGCTTCGGGCTCAAAGTAGCGCGAGTGGCGTGCGTCGATGACTATAATCTCGTGGTGCTTCTCCAGGAAACACTCGACGGCGGACTCAGGTGTGCGTGCGATGTTACACCTGAAGCCGGCGCGGTCGCAGGCCCACCAGAAGGCATCGCTCTGGCTGTCCTCTTTGGCGAACACCAGCAGGACCTGAGGAGGGAGAAAAAGGAAAAGAATGGAATGGACGCCCAGGTGGGACGGTGCTGTTACTACGGTGATAATTATAGGAAGATCTATGTTAGCGGGTCCTCACTACATTTACTACTCAGACAGGACATTCTCCAGACTTCAGCTGTAAGATACACTTCTGACACCGAGGTTACAGTACGACCAGGGTTAAGAATAAAACAGGACTGCAAAACCTCTTTAAGTTAAGTTTCTTTCAGAGATATTTAACCCTTCAACACATATCTCCCTTTTGAAGGTTGGCTTTTTTTGATCATTAAGGAGACATCATTTAGTTAAGGTTTGACGTTTAAGGTTCTCTCTCAGATATTTTTGGCCCTTTATGAACACTTTCCGTAACTCTGCATTTCTGCAGACTTTGCCCAAGGGAATTACCCACAATTCATAGCAATCTGACATTAAATGCAGGGTTACCACTGCAAGCTTCAAGACATAAAAAAAGGTAAACAAATAGGGTGTTCAGCTGTCTTATAACATTTACTTTGAAACATTAAGGATTAAAAATGTAACATAAAAAACACATGAAATCAGAGATTTTTTAAATTTTATTCATTCATTATTCACCTTTTAGTAAACAGAGCCTGTAAGTCCAATTTATTTAGCGGTGCGTTTGGATGTGATCTTTCTTATGTTTTATTTATTTTGAATATTTTATTAAAACATTTTAACATTACAATTTCAGAGTCTCAAAGTCTGAATATATTTGCATCTTGTTGCTATTATATTATTAATATATAAGTGGCATTAAATTATTTCTGGGAAGATATAATGTTCAACAAAATAAGTTATTGTGACTAAGTGGTTCGGTTTTTTGTCTGGTTATGAATGTTCTTTTTCTTTCTGGGAAAACATGTACAATCCGTGACAGCAACAATATTTACAGTACAAATATATGTTCCCAAAGCACTCACTGTCTCCGTCACACGTTGTATTGTCATATTAAACACAGCAACACAGCTACTCACAAGAGGAATAAATACATTTAAAAAAGGACAAAACTATAAATAATAGCCCTGTCACAGTTTGCATCTTCTCTCTGAGAACGAGTGCACTTCCTCCCACAGTCACATGACCTGCTCAGGGGATTTGAACACTGAGAACTGTCCAAAATTATAAGTATGTTCATCCATCTGCTAGTTTCCTCCTGTGATATACTGGCAGCTCTTTTGCTCATTGCATGCTGGGATACATTCCAGCCCTCAACAAAACCCTCAATAGATTAATGTAGAACACCTGGGCTAAACAGAGCACATCATGTAAACGTCATGGCAACGTTTAAGTTAAGACTCATTCCATCAATAAAAAACTGAGCAGCTCATAATTTTTTTTTTTTTACACCAACAGACATGAAGCCTGCAGACTCTTGTTTTTGATCCCACACTGTGTTCAGACCACGAACACACCAGTCACCTTTGGTACAGTGGTGAGGAAATACAACACTGTAAGAGAGACACACAATCACACACACACACACACACACACACACACACACACACACACACACACACACACACACACACACACACACACACACACACACACACACACACACACACACACACACACACACACACGAACAGCTGGTCTGCAGCCAGAACCAACAGTACTGAGCTCTGCCTCGCAGCAGCATCACCTCCTGACTCCTTCTGAGGACAACAAAGGATAGAGAGACAGAGGGAGAGCATTGGGGTGAGGCAGAGAGAGAGAGAGAGAGAGAGAGAGAGAGAGAATGGAGAACGAGCGAGTTGGTGAAAATAGTGGACTCCTCACTCTTCCTGTATCGTGGATCATTCATTAAGAAAGAACATTTTATAGCTTTATAGGATTTTTAGGTTAAATGTGTCATTGTGAAACAGAGTACGACACAATGATCGTTTTATGTCAATTATCTTATTTTCATATTATAAATAAAAATAAAAATAATTATATTTGGAAGCCAAAATCATAATACAACCTGATTAATTGCACTGTGGTGTACATTCTTAGAATCAGTAAGACAGGAATACAGAAAAGAGCAGGTGAGAACGGCTGAAGAAGACGTAGGAGAAGAAGAAGACGTAGAAGTAGAAGAAGAAGAAAAAGGAGTAGAAGAAGAAAAAGAAGTGGAAGAAGAAGTAGAAGCAGAAGCAGAAGAAGCAGAAGAAGACGACATAGAAGAAGAAGACGTAGAAGAAGAAAAAGAAAGAAGTAGAAGAAGAAAAAGAAGTAGAAGAAAAAGAAGTAGAAGTAGAAGAAGAAGAAAAAGAAGTAGAAGAAGAAGACGTAGAAGAAGAAGAAGACGACATAAAAGAAGAAGACATAGAAAAAGAAGAAGAGGTAGAAGAGGAGAAAATGAGCTGGTATTGGTGAGTGCTTGTGAAAGTCCACAGTCTTTGATCCGGTGCTGGCTTGCGTAACCGTGGCAGCGCTTTGTGTAACCATGGGGCCAATGTGTGAAATTCCACACACACAGCACCCGGCCGACCGCAGGACGACGGCGGCCGCACAGATCTCTGACCTGCTACCCAAATATGTCACCGGGGACGAGTGGGAGGCTGGTTTTAATACCTCCAACTGACAAAGACATTTAAACACCACCATGTCTGTCTGAGACACACACTGTTAATGGTACACGAATGAATGTATGTTTACACAATTATCTGGTTTTTAAAGTAAATATACAATTTGCTTTTTCCAACATTCACCATCGTTCAGAAGTCTGTAATCCTGAATTATTATCCTTTCAGTTTGCAGAAAGTCCTTTTTTAGATATGTTATTTAGTTTAGTACATAAAGAACAAAACGCTGTTCAAAGGTTCAACCAGTTTAGCTTCTTGTTTTAGAATTTTACAATAATGCAGCCTGTAACAAGCTGGAATTAACATGCAACGTGTTGTTTTAGCAAAGCTCTTCTTCAAACTTCACTTCAGAAATAGAAGGTTCATTTAGAGTTAGCACTGTTGGAATTAGCACCAGCTGAACAAATCACAGTTTAACCCGTCAGTCTAACAACTGAGGCGCCTGCAGAGAGAGAGTATTTATAACCCAGTTGCATTGTTGTGGTTCAATAACGATCAATTTACTTTGCTTTTTTGGACTGGACAACACATTCACAATTAAAGTTATGTCATGAAACACTGTTGGAACATCGACTAAATAGAAGTTTGGATCATTTAATCTTCTTCTTTTGGGGTCAAAACTATTTAAACTGTAAATAAAACATATGGTGATGAATTATTCTGTTTTAAATCTCTGTTAAAAAAGTCATTTTTGAAGGAAAAGTTTCAATAAAACTCCAAACCTTTGAGTAAGTAGTGTAAATGTGTTTAGCTACACAAACAACACGGCTCTCGGTTTGTATTTAAACGCCGTACAGTCTCCGCTCTCTCTGACGGCTGCTGCTAAGAGCTGCCTCACATCTCCAGAGGTCAGAGGTTAATCCTCGGTGTTTGCACACCCGGGCCAGATGCCATCTGACAGCGGGAGATTCCCAAACACAGAGAGGTGTCATTGGGGCGAACTGAGCTCTGAGGGCTTTATCTGTGTGGGAGAGTATCAGAGGGACTAGGAAGGAGGGCAGACATGTTTTCAGGCTGTTCAGCAACTCAAATATTTATATAAATTATGATTAATATGTAAAAATATGAGTTTTTGAACTGAGTTTATAAACAGTAGTTTAATTTCTGTTGTACAAGAACTTTATAACAACATTTTGGACATAATTAGTTTTCTTTACTGTGTGCATTTTGATTAATTAAAGTTTTTATTATAGTTATTAATATTGTATTGTATATTTTCATATTTTTATTCTTAATTACATCATATGTCTATACTACTGCGCTTTGATTACTGTCATGCACCAATCACCAAGCCAAACTCCTTGTATGTGCATGAACATAAACAGTTTCAGATTCTGATTCTTTAATAATGTTCTAACTCGAGGTCCGCTTTCTAACTCCACCAGGAATAGAGCGGAAATGATTTGTCATGTAAATGGAAATTAACCACCAGCAATTTTGACAATTGATCAATCTGTCGGCCTGATGATGATTTATCCTTTGGAGGCAACGGACAATTTTTCGGTGGTTAAGAAGTTGCCAGCGGATATCAAACAACAACACAGGTGATGGCTGCTAAATTTCAGACCCTGATAAGAACCAAGACCTCCTCTTCTGTGCACCGGTCATTGTTTACAGTCGGATTTGCAACTTGAAGAGCAAAAATGAAGTTTGCGTTGAGAGATGACGTCTTATCTCATCTTTATAAACAGATAAAACATTTTTAAAGTTAACAAAAAGGTCAAGACGAGAACATAGGTTCCCAGATTGCATTTCTGCCCATATGATACACACGGACTGTTTACCTGCTTTCAATAAAAGCCTGCTCAAAAGTGATTGGTTGGTCAAAACGGAAACGCTTTTGATACTTAGCTATTGTCAGATTCTACGTTCATATGAAGAGATCTGTCTATAGAGATTAATATTTGATTCATCGTTTAAGTATTTTTAAGCAAAAACACCATAAAATCCCAAATACTTTTGGACTTTATTGGAAAAACAAGCTTTACTTGAGCTTTAAATAGATTCAATGATTAATCGAGAGATTAAATAAAAAATATATATAATCGTCAATCAAAACCTTTGTAAAAGCAGTTTATTTTGTTACGGTGGAGAATTAACTTTCATGCTAAACTATATCATACAATCCCACATGAGTTAATAAACTGTATCAAACTGTCGAGGCTTTTGACATAAATCAAGCTGTTAACCCTTCATCCCCCAAACCTCCTTTGGCTTGTTGGACCTCTGCAATGATTTTTGGACACAAAGTGTTTAAGGATTTATTACATTGTTTTACTGCCAGAACGCTTTGAAGCTTCGGCTGTGCATTGTTTCAGAATAATATGCTGATTATTTTCTGTCCAACTTGACATTTCTTTTTTTCTCAACGCATTCAGTTTTTGTACCATAGAAGACCAAAAAAACCTGGGGTACTATTGCTTCAAAAATTACATCATTGGCTATACAATTAACTTTTTTGCAATAAATGTTCTACTAATCTACTAATTGATCAATTGACTAATATATTTGTCTCTAATAAAATGCTCAAATCCCTGTAACTTTGCAAGAAAAAACAAAGGTTACTAAAGGGTTAAAGTAGCAGAATGACAACACTTTTAACTGTTCCAACAAGACATAAAAACCTTAAAACATACGTGTGTGTGTTACGGTAACGTCACTTATCTGTGTAACGAGTGAAACACACATGAATCATGAGATAAGCTGAAGGGGGAGGAGGGGGAAGTGAGGGGGGGGGGGGGGTATCTGGAGAGCTTGAAACTCTCCAGGGCTGTGAGGCAGTAACAGTAAATGTCAAGGAAAAACTCACTATATATAACTCTCTCTCTCTCTCTCTCTCCTGCAGAGCATTTTATCTCTCCCTCGTTTCATCTCTCCATTCCAGAGGAAGGAGTAAAGCGAGGATAGTGGGGGGGTGGTGGTGGTGGTGGTGGTGGTGGGGGATCCGTCAGAGGGCTGGAGGAACAACTTCGGGGAGAGCAGTTTAAGGGGTCTTAAAAAAGGCTTTTTAATAAAGCCCACTTGGTCGCTCCACCTGCCTGCACGCCGCCACAGATTCCTGGAGCGATGCTATTTGGCCGGGTGGATAAGAAGGAGGAGGTGGAGGTGGAGGTGGAGGAGGATACTGTAGCACAACATGAACACAAGTGGCATGCCAGGCCTCTCACATCACCGCTCCGGAGTGGAGCTTAAACCCCCAAAGAAAACCCCCTGGAGATCGGTCAAAAAAAACCGGAGCAAATGAAATGAAAGCAGCTCATAAAAGATTCCTGACGGAGGAACGCTGACGTCTGAAAACACCGGCTGGTCACCTCGCAGAGTTTCTTTGTTTGTTGCGTAAGGTTAAATCTGAGCAGCACATGGACCTAATCCCTCCGACCAGAGGATGAGCAGACAATCCCTCCCTCACCTTGAAATACTCCTCTTGAGGAAACTCTCTGACACCACAGACGACGGACAAAGTGTCTGAGACAGCAAATACAACATCAGAATAATCTCTTCTAAAGACGCACTTTTACATGTTTTTTATTTAGATTTACCTCTTAGGTTCTGGATCTTATTTGCTTGTATGTTTTTATTGTGAAGCACTTTGTAGCTTTGTTTTGTAAGGTGCTATATAAATAAAGTTATTATTATTATTATTATTATTAACAATATCCTTTCAAAGCCATGAATGTACAGTTAATTAAAGTATACTCAGCTCTGTATATAAATCATACAGTGTAATATAGTTTTCATTATTGATTCCAGTTTTGGGAAATTTTTCTAGAAAAAGCGTTAGATCCAAATCCATTGATGATTTTTTATATTTTTTTTAATTTTAAATTTGACACAAACCAACTAGGGGACATATTTCTATTTTATTATTATAATATATTATTTAACGGATAACTTCATTGTTTTTCAAGAGGACATTTTGGACTAAAAAGACAAATTACTCCTCTTAAAGCTTCATTTAACTTCAGAAAAAACTCTTGAATACATTGTTTTTTTGCACAAAACCAGCACTTTAGATTTTGTCACTTACATAAGAATCACATTATGACCTGAATCCCTAATATCGTAAAAGATGTGTTTCAGTGCTCATATGGGACTTTTTGTTGTTGACAAAAAAAAATCATCATTAATGTTCATGTAGAGCTGAAACAATTAACAGATTGACGGAAAAATAATCAACTATTTTGACAATAAATTAATTGTTTGTCATTTTTAAAGCAAAAATAGTGAAATATTATCTGATTCCAGCCTCTCAAATGAGAGAATACACTGCTTTTTTGTCACATATCATTGTAAAGTTACAATTTTGGGGGTTTTGGGACTTTTGGGTGAACAAAACAAGACATTTGGTTCGTAAAAGTTGTGATGTTTTTGATTATTTTTGGGCGTTTCATATACTACTAGATTCATTTGTTAATCATTAAATATTCTGCAAATTAATCGCTAATGAAAACAATCGTTAGTTGCAGCCAAATATTCATGAAAAGGTGTCGAGGAAACTCAACTTGCTGTTATCAAACATGATCTAGGTTACTATCCAGACAACAAAGAAAGAGGAAACGTTTCCTATTTTCTAATTCTTTCATTTGACCGTGAGCTCCACAAACAGGACTAAAGGCACCACGACTCCAGATGTCAGGGAGTCTCTTACCTGGATGGGCTCTTGGGTCAGTCTCATAGGTCCAACACATTGTTCTGTAGATGAAACCTGCAGGAAACACATGAAACCACACATGAATCACTCTGCCACAATCCAAACACGTTCAAAATAAAACACACAAAAACAAAAGAAAGCTGCGAACACTTCTTACCATTTGACCGTTCATGTCCAGAAGCATGTTGGCATATTGTGTTTGATTCTCTCTTCACCTCCTTTAATCTCCTCTCTTACCTCCCTCTTTAACATCTAAGAGTCCATGCAGCCTCTTAAAAACAACAAATATCTGGTTTCTTTACTTCAGATTTTCTCTCTCCTCCGCTGCAGAAGTGGATATTTACATTTAAGTATTAGCCGTCCAGAATGGAGCCGTCCACTCAAACCTCTTGAAGAAGGAATTAGCAGGCAGCCGCAGATTGACTTGGATAATCCCACTGCAGGAGCATCACACCCTGAGCTGTATTTATATATATATATATATATATATATATATATATATATATATATATATATATACACACGTGTATATGCGTCACTCTGCCGTGAACGAGCTGCTTGGCCACATGAGTGTGCACACACATGCTTACACCACACTTTGGACACACGATGAATCAGCTGTTGTATTTACCGTGTTGCATCTCAGCGGACAACACTTGATGATGAACCACCTCTGACTCATTTTTTGTGGTTGGAAGATCTTTGTTGGAATATGTGGTTTTGTGGCGCAAACATGTTTGTAAGAAACACTTATAATCCACGGGGGAATAGTCCAGATTAAGGTTTCTTTCCAGACAAATATCCACAAAAAAAGTAAGGAGACACCAGTTGGTGACTAAACCACATGTAATTTGTCAGCGGTCACATCAGCTGACAAACTTCTAGCCTCAACCAGCCACTAACCAACCAATTAAACGTCATCCAGAGCTTTTATGGTGTTAAACTTTAAGAAATAAATTTGGGTGACATGCATCTATGTTGCTTCAAAAGAACATTATTATATTTGCGAAGAAAAAATAAAACTTAGCATCAGTGTTGGACACAAACCACAAACCCCACTTCACCAGCTATGACATACTGGTAAGTGGCATGCAACCTCACACGATCCAAATGTTTGGCAGTGATGTTGATCTAGTTACTTCAAATATAAGGCTTTTTTTTTCATATCGCATTTGTTATTTTGTGTGTAGTGTGGTATAAAAACACAATTTTAAAGGGAATGAATATCTACTGAAACGGAAACAGAAGCTTAGTAAGCACATAAAATATTCCTCCATACTTCTTTTATCTTTTTAACAAACTATGTGCTGTTTGATGTCTGACATTCACATATTTCTGATTTAAAGAGCAGAAGCAAAATGAGCATTGTCGTATGTAAGAGTGTAAAAAACATCCAGGTATTATTTATTGAGAGTTTAACTGAGTGTGTTGGGATTAAGTTTTGATTGAAAGTTCTGCAAACACTGGCAAAAAAACCAAACAACAAAATAACCAAAACAAAAGAATTTCAATTTATTTGAAGTTCTTGGATTTAATATTTATGTATAAATTATGTATTATGTATAAAGCAAGAAAAAATATATACTTCCAGGCAACATACAGAAAATGTTTTCAGACAGAGAGAAGGGTTATAAACTGAGAGGAAAATGTTATAAAAATATTAAAAACATGCTCGTATCACTATGAAGAAATTCAACAAAGAACTAAGAAATACATTTAAGAAAATGTAAAAGAAAAAGTATTTTTTTATGTTCACTGTTCATTAATTGGTTATTCTTGTTTATCTTTTCTGATCCTGCTAAAATCTATCTGTCTGTCCATCAATCTATCTGATCTAAATGGTCTGTTTCTGTAGAACCCATCACTCAGAGTAAGAAGCTGACTGAGAAATTACATTTTCAAGGCCTTTAAAAGACATAATGTGCCCACTAATATGTCTAAACGTCTGTGCAGAGATCTTGTTTTTTCTTCTTGCAAAAAATCCAAATCGAATCAAAGCATAATCAAGCATAGAGAGTAAGAGTTCCATGAAGTCTGCACGCTATTAAATCAAACAAATCACTTCCTGGAGCTGCTCCACAGAAGAAAAAAATCCTCAAATAAGACGTGATGTTTTTTTTTATTAAACTGTGAAGCAGCTGAAGAAAGTGATTTTGTGGGAAAATCTGACAAATGATGCTGTTTAGTTGATCAGTTCGTCACATCAGAAAATACTTACAAACGGTAGCAACTCCTCTTTGTGCAATATAATGTCATTAAATTAGAAGACTTGTTCTTTTAAACATTTTGTGCTGCTTTTCGGGTGAAAAGATGCTTTCTTTTAGGTGCATCTGCAGAATGTAGAGCGTAGGCTCGACAATATTAACAATAAAATCTCCCACAATAACGATAATTAATGCATGAGATTTGTTTTCTTGTTTTTTCTACAAAAACACTAGATGAACAGCCGATCCACTTAGCCACCGTCTGGAAAAGAATGGATTAAATTATTTTGATGGTCAGGGTAAGTATGCAAAAAAACCTGGTGGCAATTGATTTAGAGTCTCCCCATCTGGTGCTCCAGTATTATACAGAAGTCTTACACAGACTCAATACACAATATACAAGATTTCATGGATGTAAGCCAAGCCAACTAGCTTGTACACACTTTGCATAACATCACTAATCCTATGTTTACACCAAACACAAAACTAATTGTCGCATCATGTTTTGTGTGAAGCATAAGGCTTATATTGTTAACAATAAGACCACTCACATAACTACACAATGCAAACACTAAAACACGCTCAAACCCGATACACAGACTTTAGCTGGGCCTCTTCTTATTGCCGTCCTGGTATCCAAGAAGAGCAAAGAATGTCCGGCTAAACCAGAAATATGTGCAGCAGTGAGATGGCTAATAAGAACAACCTTTGCGGAGCATAAATAATTGTAGATAATAAACCATAATTGACCTCAACCAATTGCCCTGGTGGAAAGAACATCCCTGATCAGGAGAGTCAGTTGTTTGTCTCTGAGTGCAAAGAGATTCTTGGAAGTCTGAGCTGGGATCACGTTCTTGTTGTCAGGGATCACGGTGAGGTCTGAGAAATGATGTCTAGCTAGTAAGTGACGACCCGAGGGAGATCTGAACTACAGAAGTCAGTAAGAGAGACCAGAAGTGGTTCAGTTTCGTAGTTAGGAGATAAAAAAAAGACTGAGGGGACTGAATCACTGTTGACAACAAGAAGCTCCAAAGATGTCAGGGGGGGGGTTGCGGGTTTGTGCTTCATGAGAAAATGAGTAATTGTGTTTTACTTGAAGAGTAAGCAGCCAGATGTGAACCAGAACAGGAAGGAAGTCGGTGCAAACGGGGACAGACAATACAGAAAATCACTGCTAAGAGAAGAATCTGGAGGGAGATCAGTCAGAGGAGTTAAGACTGTGATGTCATCGGACACCATCTCTACTTAAGAGTAGGTGACGAAATCCTCACAGGGAGACAGGAAGGGGAAATAGGTGAAGGGAGATTAAAGAGTACAAAAGACAAGAGATGGGTGGAGGAGGAGGAGCATGAGGAGTTTGCTGGTACGCTTCATTCATAAGGATTCAGACAACGGAGAGGGGAGAGGACAGAAAGTGTGCAGAGTCGATAGAAAGTTGGAGGAAAGAGAATAAAGAAAGACAGGAAGTACTGCAAAGACCTGTTTTTGAGATAAGTTAGTATTTTTGTTCTTATCAGTGATTTGGAAGCTGTAGATTTACATAAAAAGACATGCAGATATAAAGACGATGGAGTGGTTTATAATCCCAAATCGGAAATCACAACATACTGCAAAGACACTCAAAGAGTTACAAGTAGATTAGCTATAAAATTAAGATAAATAATACCATTGATAGTGCAGGTCTGTATGTGTTGTGCATTGATTTCTTGTGTTGTTTTAGCAAAACATCAATAGCATATGAGGCAGTAACTGACAATGATTATATGTTGGAACTGATCATTTCCCCTACTGTTGAGGATCTAAACAGGAAGTATAATGCTGCCATGGAGTGAGAGAAAATATTTGTTTACACTTTGGCAAATTGGTTTCATTAAAAGAATGCCGAACTAGCGGTTAGAAGTTCCTCTTTACACTGTAATCATGAGTGTACAGACAATTGTCACTGGATTCATTTGATAATGAAAGAAAACCTAAAAACGGCAAGTTCT
The DNA here is from genome assembly GCF_027596085.1 of Anoplopoma fimbria. Lineage (NCBI taxonomy): Eukaryota > Metazoa > Chordata > Actinopteri > Perciformes > Anoplopomatidae > Anoplopoma > Anoplopoma fimbria. The sequence continues at coordinate 3,239,479 of NC_072462.1, read as the reverse complement.
GAAGTTGTATGGAGCTTCTTTTTTCTAGGATTTCTAAATGGATACAAAATCTGTTATATCACAAACGATGATATCCTCAGGAAGTGTAAATCACACTGAATCTATAAATATGTTCATCACCTCTGTGTTCAGACGGAGTTATGTGTGTTTTGTTAAACGAGCAAAATCAAGACAGCCAAACCACAATCATTTACTTCCCATTGTTTTCAGAACACGAACATGCAACGCCATCAGTATTGTTGCCTTTCCTTCTGCACCTCCACATTTTAAAAACCCTCAAACTTAGATCTTCTTGCTAATTTAATAAAGCTTCTCTCGCTGTGGAAACCTTCCTCTTGAAGTCATTCCAGCTCATTCCTTTGTTTTTGTGAAGCACTTTGCGCGGTCGGCTTTGAAAGGTGCTGTATAAATAAAGCCTTAATTACTTTCTGAGGCCTAGGTACATCATGTCATTGCATATAATGTATACACATTAGGATACAGATCAAACATTGTTCTCATTGTGGAGGCCCGAGTTTATTCCCTCAGAATGCAATAAACTTAAACAAAGTTATGGCATGTTTAAGGTGTTTTCTCACTGTTTACAATGATGTTAGATTATAAAGATGACAAGTGAGTTTACATTATGGCTGCAGAACAGAAAGAGTTGTTTACACTCGCAGGCCAATGTCTAATCATTTTTGAGCAAAGTGACAAAGAGTGGTGTATCTCTCATCTCGATATACAGAATGACGTTACTGTGGCTTTCAGAGCGCGGTTAGACCCTCTGATCTTATGCATTAGGAACCACAGTGATAAGCTATTGGATTTATTTTGTGTATTGCCAGTAAAATACCGTGCTTTCCTCATATCATATCACTCATCATTGTTAGGAGTTTACGTGAATCACAGGCGCAACAATGCCGTCTATTCGCCGCAGTCTGCACGCTGCTGCCGTCATCTCCCTCATCCGTTAGGCTTCTTTCCACAGTGTGAAGTCACGATAAGCTCACACCGATCAACTGATATTGTGACGTGGTTTGACGTGGTTTGTCATGTGATCAGGCTTTAAAGTTGATGTTCACACTGCCATTAATAGCGCACTGTAGGGGATATTGTTGTACATAATGACAGTAGTTTCTTAAATCCCCCTTCAGTTTTGTTTCTTTAATATTAACTGTTGAAAAATATTCTTAATTCATGTGCAAATGAGCTCCTATTCTAACGCTTTCTACTCTGCTTTATTAGAAGATGTGCAGTGACCGTGTTAAGCCAATGCTGAAGTGTCTTAAAGCTGCATTCTCTCTCCTGTCCATCAGGGGGCGACTCCTCTGGTTGTATAGAAGTCTATGAGAAAATGACTCTACTTCTCTCTTGATTTATTCCCTCAGTAAACATTGTAAACATGAGTTTATGGTCTCAATCTCTAGTTTCAAGACTTCTTCAATACAGCATGATGTTCATTTAGTAAATGATGCTCCATTTAGAGTCAAACAGACCATAAAGCAGGGATATATATTCAACTGCAATATGTCACAATTCTTTATTAACCAAATTTGATGTATATTTAAAGTGTAACGTACAGTTTAGTTAGATTATATGTTTCTAAAATGTCTCAAATAATGCTATCAGTGTAGAAATCCTGTATTGGTCGAGTTCTTCTCCAGCGAACACAGTTGTAAATAAAGAAGTGTTGTTAGGACAGATACTTCCGCTTATGACCCATTTTTGAATGAGGATCCAGGCTAATCCTGGTCAATGCATTTCCGCCTGACTCATCTATTAATGGAATTTGAAAATGGGTGTTATTCCACCAAAACTGCTCTGCATGAATCTGGTTTGGAATCCCCCCCAAATAAACCTGCAGCATCTGTCTTAAGAAATCAAAGTGTCATCGTCTCTGCTACTGATCATTCACTTCATTTCAAAACTACGCCAAAAAAAAAAAGAGCATGGAAACATGAGTGTGCATGATAAAAATCCAGACTATGCTCCAGTGAGATAACATGCATGTAAACACACACCTACAGGAACTTCTTCAACATGTAAACAGTTGTCCCCGTCCAACATTTCAACTATTTTCCACTTCTCAGTCTGGATGACATTCCTGCTCTCACACACCTCCCCCCTCTTACATCCAAGACTCAGACTGCCTTCACATCATGCCGATGAAACATGAAGACTGACTGTAGCAAAGTCATTTTCAATAGCTGGATCTGGTTTAAAAGCTTCAGTAAAGGTGCAAAAAAGTGCTCAAATAAATCTGAAATAACAAGTAATAACACTTAAAGGCAGTTCAGTAACAATAACATCAATACTGATGACAAATAATGAAACGTGCCCACAAAATGCATCCATTTACAGACACTGATAGCAGCATGCTTCAGCAAACAAATATCTGCACGGCCTGAGTTCGGACTCTCAGCAGCTCAGGTGTGCTTTAAATCAGGTCGAGGTTTGGTCCCGCCCACTTCTGACTGGGCAGGAATTGGGATTTTTCCAACATTGAGAAAGTGTTACAAGCTTTACAGCTTAATAGTCCATGACCATGTATGAATATGGCCCAAATTCTGCTGTGGTAATGGTTTATATCACAATACAGTAATTGTCTTGTGTATCTATAGCGGCCGACGTGAAAAACATGGCGTGTAGATATAAACGGCTCATTCTACAGAAATGAAACAACAATTCTTATGATCAGGTGATCCTAGACTGAAGAAAACATACGTATTTGTATTTATTTTTATTTCTGCATATTGATACCCTTAAATGCTACACACTGGCCCTTTAAGAAAACTTCCATACAAACAAAAACAACTGCCTCTCATGAAACAACAGGCTAAAAACAGTCAGAATAAAATGCTAAATGGCGGTTAAGATCTGATTCATCTACTCTGCATCTCAAACAGACTTTGATTCAACTATGTTTCTTTTGCTGTGACCTGTAACTTCAATGTTCTTGGTATTTTGTCACTTACATTCTGTTATCACTCCATTTCTTTTCTCAATATTGTCTTTTTTCATTTGCAGAAATAAACATAGCCTACAAAGACACTTTCCACAGAGCTACTACCAGTTTAGAACAACTGTGTTTCTGATAGTTCTGATAAGTTCATTTCTATTTCAAAAGCACATAAGCTTTATTGTTCACCATCACTAAACTTCTTGTACGTCTAAACTAGAGATGATGATGGTGATCACCTGACAAAAGTGCTGATTCATTCCCTCTCTGTATATCCTACATTCTTATAAGTTAGTGACTGTGTCAGAGGCCCTGAAGGGATCTCTGTACAGACCAACCAGCATCAGCTCCTCCACATGTGGATGTTCACATCCCCGCAGTGCTGACCAGAGGGGTAAACAAATGACTGGTGCATATCAAACACACACACACACACACACACACACACACACACACACACACACACACACACACACACACACACACACACACACACACACACACACACACACACACACACAGGAGCATGATCAATGCCATGGCAGTTTATGAAGATCCTGCAGGGAAAGGCAGATGGTTTTAATAATAAATGGCATCATTGATCCTCTCACAGTCCTCAGAGAGAGAGAGGAGAACAGCTGACAAACCAGCCACAACACACACACACACACACACACACACACACACACACACACACACACACACACACACACACACACACACACACACACACACACACACACACACACTGCCAAACTAATATAATCACACAAATCTATAAAATAGAATCAAACTGCTGGACCAAAATTATTATAAAACTATTCATTTAATCTGTTGATCAGAAGCCTCCTGTTATACTTAATATGTTTTATTCAATCTGATGACTCATATTGAGACACTTTTCTTCCATATTAGAATCAGAAGACACAAGTTAAGGCTATAAATTGAGGAATATTGAGAAGTAAAGTTGCAATCTGCAAGTTTTTCATTTTAATAAATGTCTGTTTAGTCATTATCTATCGCTTTAAAAGTACAGCACTTTTAAATATATTGCAATACTTTTTAACTTTGTAACTAATATAATATAAATATAATTTAAGTATGGATGTTTGGACGCAGTCAAAGATTCCAGACTAATAAACTCTTAGCAAAGTTTAAACTCAACACACTTGTGGAGCCTCTAAAGGTTCAGTCCAGAGTTATAATAACAACATAACGTTAAAAATAAATCCACAAATGTCAAAGTACGCTAGTTTGTTTAATCCAAATGTCCAAAAATATAGTTTACCAAAATCAAAATGGTAAAAAAAAAGTTACGTTTGAATCACATTTCATTCTGTGAGTCCAGGCCTGAATGGGTTAATGTTTTTCTGAGGGTCTGATGGTCATCTGCTCCACCACTTCTTAACAAATCACAGCTACATCCTCTGGGGCGCCATCATAAATATGAAGAAGTATCTGTTCTCATGCTCCCTCATGAGAGAGATCCATCACGGAGTTAAGAGGAACACAAATAATCTGACAAGACGAGTACACAACTCCAGCCAGGGATCTGACTGGATGAAAACTGACCACATTAATGTGACATTCTCACTTATTAGCTTTTATGCTTGCTTCGTCCACTGAGGAATACCCTGAGATGAAAGCTTTGGAGAAATGCTACTTAGTGCACTTTGAGTTTAGAGTTTGACTTTTGACATGAAGCCTTTCTGTCTGATTAATGCAATAAATAAACTTATTTTTCACCATGCGGATAAATATAATTCTGTTAAATCCTGTGCCAAACCGAATTTAACAGAATATCAAACAAGTGGTCAAACTACAGATGATCCTTTGACTCTTTGCCCTTTGAGGCACAAGAACGAACCCGTTGGATCTTTGCTCATCTTCAGGGAACCTTTTGCCATGGGCCCGCACTTATAGATAATAAACAATAGACTGTAAATAAGCTCACATTCAGACAGTGCAGAGACGTGTAAAAAATATGAGTTTATGGGATAAATTCACCAACATTACACCAGAAACACTTATAGGGTTAAAGTTAAAACTTTACTGTAATACCTTTTGATAAGCAGCATATAAACAGGTAATAAATGGTTTATTACACACTATAATGCAGTTTATGAGCAGATATACATTTATATTTCTTCAACGTTTACTTTTTTTTTTACCATATTTTATTATATATCTTCATATTTCTATTTTTAAATTATGTCTTTATTATTTCACTGTGTTTGTTATTTACTGTTACGCACCAATTAATCACGTAGACAAATTCCTTGTATGTGTAAAGTACTTGGCAATAAACAGCTTCTGATTCTGAACAGCAGCTGTAGAGGCTATAAACAGATAATAAATGCATACATTCAAAGTATGTTTTAAACTATTTATTAAATGTTAATAAAGTCAGATCATAAAGTGAGGAAAATAACAACTGATCCGTCTCTCTCTCTCATTGCCAAAGAGGACAAACCTAAATGTAACAGCCACATTGATCTCCTGTCAAACACGATCATTACATTACAGTCATTTAGCAGACGCTTTTATCCAAAGCGACTTACAGTCAGTAGTATATTACATATCATTCACCCATTCACACACTGATGACAGGCTACCATGCAAGGTGCCACCATCAGACTCTAACTAACATTCATGCAACATCCAGTCCACACCGATGGCAAGCCTTCAGGAGCAACTTGGGGTCAAGTGTCTTGCCCAAGGACACATCGACTGCCGAAGCCGGGTATCGAACCACCGACCTTCTGATTGGAGAACTACCTTGCTCTCCACTACACCACAGCCGCTGACCTCAACATATCTCATCTATGCAAACAGCAGGTCAACAATGTTTAGGTTGCCAGGTTGTGGCTTCAGTACATGCACCTCCAGGACAGTGGAGGAGCCAGGCTGGTATTTAGTTTGAGGGGTGGCACAGAAATCAGGATCTAGTTGTTTTTACTACGCGCTGCATGGAGCTGAAGGCCGAGTAGTCATTAGTTTGTTGTATCAGGAGCAACAGTTGCTGCTGAATGAGGATGAGCATGCATCTACTGTGAAGTCAGATCCAACCGCAGATCATTTTAAACAATTAAACACACATATCTGCAAGCCCACCTGCTATTTATCACATGCATCTGTGACAGAAACGGTTCACGCATCACATCATGTGTGGGCGGCTGTGGCGTAGTGGAGAGCAAGGTAGTTCTCCAATCAGAGGGTCAGTGGTTCGATACCCTCCTTGGGCAAGACACTTAACCCCAAGTTGCTCCTGAAGGCTTGCCATCGGTGTGGACTGGATGTTGCATGAATGTTAGTTAGAGTCTGATGGTGGCACCTTGCATGGTAGCCTGTCATCAGTGTGTGAATGGGTGAATGATATGTAATATACTACTGACTGTAAGTCGCTTTGGATAAAAGCGTCTGCTAAATGACTGTAATGTAATAGAAACAGACGATCTTCTCTCTGATGGTCTCGTTTACTGATGGAGGTCTATAGAGGATCAGGACTAAACTGAGACTGGTTCAGGACCAGATAGAAGTTCCTCACACTAACTTCAAATAAATAAACTATTGCCATTTAAAATTATAACAAGCTCCACAATTTAAAGTAAAAGTCATAGAACTGAAACAAACTGTTTATTAATCCCCAACCTGATTATCGATTAATAGTTTAAGTCAAGTTTCTTTTTCATAAATGACGGTTAGCGGAATATATTTGGGTTTTTGGACAAACTAGCAATAACTCTGGGTTTGGGAAATGGGGAATTCTGGTAAAACAAGATTTATATGGTGAAATCAATATAAGACTAATACTTTGCCCTGGTGGGATCTGCTCTATTGTTTTTACATTTCTATATTTTTTTATAATTTATGTGTGGTGAAAGGTCAGAAGTCATTTAGTCATCTGCTGCAGAATGACTGTAATGTAATGTAATGTCTGTCTGCAGGGAGAATGAACTCAAGTCCTCACAGGGTTGTAAATAAAAGGCGTAGGCCTCCTCCATCTCCTCCTGACAAACAAACAAACAAACAATCCCTGCACTCACTCCTCCAGGTGCTGATGCTGTGAATGAGCCAGCATCCCCACCCACCACCCCTCTGTACTACACCTGTATACCTTGACGGTGGTGTGGACTGGATGTTGCATGAATGTTAGTTAGAGTCTGATGGTGGCACCTTGCATGGTAGCCTGTCATCAGTGTGTGAATGGGTGAATGATATGTAATATACTACTGACTGTAAGTCGCTTTGGATAAAACCTTGTTGCAGCAGATGACTAAATGACTTTGACATCTGACCTTTCACCACACATACATTATAAAAAAATATAGAAATGTAAAAACAATAGAGCAGATCCCACCAGGGCAAAGTATTAGTCTTATATTGATTTCACCATATAAATCTTATTTTACCATAAATGACATGTAATGTAATGTCTGTCTGCAGGGAGAATGAACTCAAGTCCTCACACAGGGTTGTAAATAAAAGGCGTAGGCCTCCTCCATCTCCTCCTGACAGACAAACAAACAACCCCACAGGGTGATCCCTGCACTCTCTCCTCCAGGTGCTGATGCTGTGGATGAGCACCACCACCACCACCACCCCTCTGTACTACACCCATATACCTTGACTGTGGTGTGGCTGGTCTGCGTCTCGGCCTCGATGCGGACGTGCCCACCTCCACCTCCACCTCCACCTCCACCTCCACCTCCGCTGCTGCTGTTGTTCTCCCGGCCGCCTCGGAACGAGTTATTGCGCGATTGTCGGCTCTGGTAGGCGAGGACGGAGGGGATGCTCTCGGCCGCGTCGGTCTTGATGAAGAGCCCGTGCAGGGTGGCCGCGGTGCCCTGGGAGATGGTGGTGGTCTGGTGCGGGGAGTTGGATTCATCCGAGTCCCGGCAGTAGATCACGCCGCTCTGGGAGACGTGGATGCTGGGAGCGCAGCCCATGCCTCCGCGGCGCCTTCTGGAGTCAGATCCCCCGGTAACGCACACCGACACTCGGGTACCGCCGCTGCCTGCGCACAGGCTGCAGGGCTCGGATCTCTCTCTCTCTCTCTCTCTCTCTCTCTCTCTCTCTCTCTCTCTCTCTCTCCTCCGTGCACACACCTCCGTTTGCATGAAGGAGGAGGAGGAGGAGGAGGAGAGGAGGAGGTGTTGGGGATGGGGATGGTTTTAAAATCCACGCAGCCCTCCTCTACTGCAGGATGTTGGATGTCATCATAATCAGGACCAAACCTGTTATAGAAATAACCCGGATCAATAAATAAAAAGAAATAAACCTAAACGGACTGAAGCACCTGGCTCCTCTTCATCTCCTCCTCTTCATCTCCTCCTCTTCATCCTCGGCCTGAGAGTCTCTCTGGTTCATGAAATCTGCTCTGTGTCTCTTACTTTAGTTATTCTGCCTGCAGATCATTGGCCACAGTCCATCCCTCTCTCTCTCTCTCTCTCTCTCTCCCCCCCTCTCTCTCTACATCACTATAACATTATACCACTCCTTTCTCTCCATCATGACGCTCTTGTCTCCCCAGAGGCCAGGGGTCGTTTAGAGCCTCTCTATGATGAGTTATGATGCTGAGAGAAGAAGTGGTGGCTTGTTGGAAAAACCACTTCCCGTTTTCTCTTCCAGCGTATTTGGATTCCTTGAAAAAGATTCCTTGTTAGATTCCTTGTTTTTGCCAAAATTCTGCAGCAGATGACTAAATGACTTTGACATCTGACCTTTCACCACACATAAATTATAAAAAAAATATAGAAATGTAAAAACAATAGAGCAGATCCCACCAGGGCAAAGTATTAGTCTTATATTGATTTCACCATATAAATCTTGTTTTACCAGAATTCCCCATTTCCCAAACCCAGAGTTATTGCTAGTTTGTCCAAAAACCCAAATATATTCCGCTAACCGTCATTTATGAAAAAGAAACTTGACTTAAACTATTAATCGATAATCAGGTTGGGGATTAATAAACAGTTTGTTTCAGTTCTATGACTTTTACTTTAAATTGTGGAGCTTGTTGTAATTTTAAATGGCAATAGTTTATTTATTTGAAGTTAGTGTGAGGAACTTCTATCTGGTTCTGAACCAGTCTCAGTTTAGTCCTGATCCTCTATAGACCTCCATCAGTAAACGAGACCATCAGAGAGAAGATCGTCTGTTTCTATAAAGTTATTCTTAAAGCTCGTCATCGGAGCCACCGGGTCGGATTCTGGAGAAACCAGATGAAATCATGAAGGTTCACCAGAAACTCCTTCAGCTCAGACTCCAGCAGAGACCAGTCCACCAGAGACCAGATCCAGCAGAGACCAGTCCACCGTGGACAGACCCAGATCCAGCAGAGACCAGTCCACCGTGGACAGACCCAGATCCAGCAGAGACCAGTCCACCGTGGACAGACCCAGATCCAGCAGACACCAGTCCACCGTGGACAGACCCAGATCCAGCAGAGAGTCTGGTGCTCAGAAACACTACCAGTTTTGTCCACAGGGACCGCCAAAATCAACACTAAATGAAAGTTCCTTGTAGTAACTTTACGTTTGACTGTTATTCATCCAATGATGAGCCCTCAATGAGCTTTATGGACATAGTTACAGATTGTAAACACAAACAAAGTGGACACTGACACTGCACAGTAACCCTAATTACAATACAATAAAATAAGAAAACGATACTTGAAAAATAACAAAAAAAGAACAAACTAGCTGTTGAAAGCTGGTTCCAGGTTCTGAAAATGAGAGGATTGTCTGATCTTCTTTTCCATATTACATTTAATAATTTAGGGTTTTGACATTTGGTCAGACAAACAAGCAATTATCTCTTCTTCGAAAACGGCAGATTAACAGTGTTTAGATTGCCAGGTTGGGACTGTGGAGGAGCCAGACTGAGACCAGTATTTAATTAAGCAGAAATCAGGATCTTGTTCAGTTTTTGGTCTAGTGAGTGAAGCTGAAGGTCCTTATTCTGGTTTAATCAATGCATCATTCATGCACACGGGCAACAGTGAGGGTCTAGTTATTAATTATTGCACTAATCGACTTTAAAGAACCTCCAACAGGTAAACAGGCTTGTGATGTGTGTTTAACAATGGTAGCGCTGCACAATTAATCAAAATGTTATCAAATCACAATATGGTCTACTGCAATTTTCAAATCCCAGGGGGCGCAATATTTATTTAAGAAAAATGTTTGTCAAAATACCATTTTAAATATAAATGTTGTTGTGCTGCAGAGGCCTTAACATCGTATTCTACACCGAGATGTGTCGCAACAGGTCGGGTCGCTTCAAAAACACCACGGTAAATTAATGTAATTAACAGGAAAACATTTTTTCCAAGCAAACACTGCTGTAGCTGTTCTTTTAAATCAGAAGGAAAAATAAAATAATTGCTGATATCAATACCCGTTCCAACCAAATCTACTGGCATCAAAACAGGAAGTCAGTGGCAAAGTATTAAAGCCCGCCTCTTGCTTGATTTGATTGGCTGCCACGATCAAGTGTGACATCAACAAATGGTGCAACTCCACACCTTGCGCTGAAAAGTTGAAAATGTTTAACTAAAATGTCTAGTAACAGCCTTAAAAACGCACAGCAGGGAAACAATTGTTTGGCTGGCAACATGTTTCTAGGGACGCGACTCGGAGTGATCGGCCCTTTAAGAAAACATCTTTTTTTGGTACAGATCCCCCAAGAAAACCAACCAAAATCACTATAATATGTTTTTCAATAAAAATGAGAATAATGACGTAAAAATTATTATTCCCTTAATATCGCAGATCATATCGCAATTGCAATATCAGTCAAAATAATCGCAATAAGATCTTTTTTCAAAATCGACCTGGCCTCAGCCAATGGCATGGCCAGGTCTCAGTCTGTGGTTGCCATGATTACCGGTGAACGTTCTGCTCCAACATTTGTCTTCACCCGTTAAAAGTAACTATAATCAATATGTTTTTAAGAACAATGGATCACATGACAGCATTAACACTTGACTCTGCATTTCTACACAGCTTTACGGCGCGTTTTAGCATCTTTCAGCTCCTGGTTTTGTTTTTTTACAGCCCACAACTTTACTGTTTTGTTCTCACTGCTATCACTTAAGCCAAATGTTCACTTCCTGCTCAGCACCAAACAGCAGACAGACACAGTTAGAGACCAGCTGGTGAACAAAATGGGGCATTTAACTGCTAAAGAGTCAGATATTCTTCTCAGGGGATGGTGGAGACCAAAAACGGAGCTAAAAGAGAGAGAGTATTGGACTCACATTCATCAGGCAACTTAAAAGGCAGTGTTGTGTTAAAAGCTTTTATTTGGTGTCGCTGAAAAATCTGTTAATGCAGGTTTAATTAAGTTGTCTAATTCTCCATTAAATATGCATGAATGTTAGTAAATTGTTTAGGTTTCCATTGGAGGAATGTTATTATTAAAATACTGAGGTACTTGTAGGAGTATTTCCATTTCACTACATTTTAGAGGCAAATATTGTACTTTTCACTTCACAACATTTAGTTACTTTTCAGATTCTGATTCTAAATACAAAATATAAATCAACAAACATATTATGATGTATTATTTTAGGTCAAAGTACCCAGAAGTGTATGAAATAATCAAAATTAGCTCCAGAATTAAGAGCAGCAACATTAAAGTGCCATTATGCACAATGAGTACTTTTACTTTTGGTACTTTAAGTATATTTTGATGCTGATACTGTTATACTTTTACTTTATTTTAAATGCAGGATTTTAACTTGTAAACGGGTACTTTTACTCTGTAGTATATACTTTTACTTAAGTAATACACCTGAATACTTATTCCACCACTGTGGTTTTCTCACTTTCTAATTAGCCGTCAAATTGGCAGTTCAAATATTAATCTGTTTCTTTTTCACATCGTCAACACAAATTCTATCAATAAACATTAATAAATTACTTAAAATCTCTGAATAAATGTAGTTACAATGTATAAGCGCTTGAATGATATCTAACTTTGGAGAGCCACTAAAAATGGGAACACTGAACAGTTCATCTGTCAGGATTATATATATTTAACTGTACAAAGTTATATTATACGATGTGTTCGACCCTGAAAAAGGTCAACTGTAACAGTTAACAGTACTTTAATACTTTATGTATTAGCGAGCCTGGCTTGAATCCACATGCTGCACATAAATATAGAAAGATTCTGAGTTTATTTATTAACTTTCCTGTTAAAAGTAAGAGCTGGAAAAGTTGTCCCAAAACTTTCTATGACAAAGTGAAAGAGGACAATGTATATATAAGTACAACCTTCACTACTAGAGTATCTCCAGTTTCTGCTACTTTATACTTCTACTGCACTACACTTCAAATGGAAATATTATTATGCTATCACATCTATAGAAACTAATCACTTTACAAATTAAGATTTCACATGCAGAACATATGGCTTGGTTATAAAAATGAGTCACTGTTACAGATTAATACAACAGAAAGTAAAATACAAACAAGCTACAACACTAAAGGGATAATCCAATAATAAAGTATATTAAAGTGCAATATTAACAGGGACTGTTTTTTTGAAGCGAGTACTTTTCCTTTTGATACTTCAAGTACATTTAGCTAGTGGTACTTCTCTACTTATACATTATCAATGCAGGGATTCTACTAACACTGGAGTTTACTGCTACTTCTCCTTAAGTAAAGGATCTAAATATCACTTTAAGTATAAACTACTGTATGTGTGGCAATAAGTATTTGAGTGTGCAATAAATCTCCTTTATTGTACTCAGCACTGTTAAATGATCTCCTGTTGAGTCTGCAGACGGCCCCCTGGTGGCCGGCCTCACACATGACCACCACCTCACCAAAACCAGTACCCTGCACTGGTTTAGATACATCCCCTCATACATGTCACCACCACAGCTGTGTCTTTACTTTAAGCTCCAACATCCAGATGACACTAACCAGCAAATACAAAGACCTGCAAGCGACTATACACACAATAAACAGCCATAAATACACAAACAAACTACATTAATTATCCTTAATAATGAGAGTTTTGCACGTTATGCCTCCAAGTGTTAACAGCACACAGACCTGCTTACACAAACAACTTTAAATAGGTTTTTTCTAGAGTTATATAGAGTTTTAGAGTTTGTGCATTCATAGAAAATGCAATAAGAACTCTAAAATATGATGCTTTTCTTGCACTAATGCTCCACTTTTCTGTAATTGAAAATGTTAAAATGCATTTTTGTTGGCTCGTTAATGATCAACAAGTTAGAGTAGAGGTACTTCAGTGGTTTGGTTGTGTATTATGAACATAAACTATTAAATAAAAAGAAGATCTAAGTAGTGTTAACTGCGCTCCTACCTTCTTTGGTCCATTGGGGAATAAAGCCCTTTCCTCTGGAGACAGTGCGCTCATGTCTTAAACACACAAAGTTTTGTCCTTCAGTAAAAAAAAAAAAAAAAAAAAAAAAAAAAAAAAGAAATCTTAGATAATAATTATTAATTTAATTTAATTTGGACATCCGAGCGGTGGTTCGGTCAGCCGTCGGCCTCTGAACCTCTCAGCCTCCCCGGGTCCAGGCTGCAGGGCTCGGACTCGGTGTCCGTGCAGCCCTAGTGTCCTCTCGGTCCGGGGACGCACCAGGACGAGGAAGTAGCCTATGCAGGGTTTATTTATTTATATGTTAAAAGTAACTGATCCTTTACAACCTGCTTATCTATAATCTGATTATTATTATTATTAATATTGACATTTAATTAAGGTTGGGAAGATTATATACTGTTACTTTAAAGGGCTTAAAAAAGAGTAAAAGTATGAGAAATACAGGTAAAAGTACTGCATCCAAGTAGTACTACCTTATCAGCAAACTGCACTATTACAACCAATTTATGTATAATCTAAGTATTATTATTAATATTGACATTTTAATTAAAGGTTGGGAAGATTATATAGCCTACTGTTACTTTAAAGGGTTTAAAAAAGAGTAAAAGTATGAAAAATACTTAATACAGGTAAAAGTACTGCATCCAAGTAGTACTACCTTATCAGCAAACTGCTTTATTACAACCTGCTTATCTATAATCTAATTATTATTATTAATATTGACATTTTAATTAAGGTTGGGAAGATTATATACTGTTACTTTAAAGGGTTTAAAAAAGAGTAAAAGTATGAAAAATACTTAATACAGGTAAAAGTACTGCATCCAAGTAGTACTACTTTATCAGCAAACTGCACTATTACAACCAACTTATCTATAATTAATTATTATTATTAATATTGACATTTTATTCAGGTTGGGAAGATATTCACAATAGCCTACTGTTACTTTAAAAGGTTAAAAAAAGTAAAAGTATTAAAAAAATCTTAAATACAAGGAGAAGTACTGAATCCAAGTAGTACTACTTTATCAGCAAACTGCTTTGTTTCAACCTGCTTATCTATAATCTGATTATTATTATTAATATTGACATTTTAATTTAGGTTGGGAAGATTATAGCAATAGCCTACTGTTACTTTAAAAGGTTAAAAAAAAGTAAAAGTATGAAAAATACTTAATACAGGTAAAAGTACTGCATCCAAGTAGTACTACTTTATCAGCAAACTGCACTATTACAACCAACTTATCTATTTAATTATTATTATCAATATTGACATTTTATTCAGGGTTGGGAAGATATTCACAATAGCCTACTGTTACTTTAAAAGGTTAAAAAAGAAGTAAAAGAAGTATTAAAAAAATCTTAAATACAAGGAGAAGTACTGAATCCAAGTATTTATCAGCAAAGTACAACCAGTCCCTCTGTCCCAGTACAACCAGTCCTCTGTCCCAGTATAACCAGTCCCTCTGTCCCAGTACAACCAGTCCCTCTGTCCCAGTACAACCAGTCCTCTGTCCCAGTACCACCAGTCCCTCTGTCCCAGTATAACCAGTCCCTCTGTCCTAGTACAACCAGTCCTCTGTCCCAGTACAACCAGTCCTCTGTCCCAGTATAACCAGTCCCTCTGTCCCAGTACAACCAGTCCCTCTGTCCCAGTACAACCAGTCCCCCTGTCCCTGTCCCAGTACAACCAGTCCCTCTGTCCCAGTACAACCAGTCCTCTGTCCCAGTACAACCAGTCCCTCTGTCCCAGTACAACCAGTCCCTCTGTCCCAGTACA
The DNA here is from genome assembly GCF_027596085.1 of Anoplopoma fimbria. Classification (NCBI taxonomy): domain Eukaryota; kingdom Metazoa; phylum Chordata; class Actinopteri; order Perciformes; family Anoplopomatidae; genus Anoplopoma; species Anoplopoma fimbria. Next base: position 3,224,388 of record NC_072462.1, on the reverse strand, counting down.
ACCAGTCCCTCTGTCCCAGTACAACCAGTCCCTCTGTCCCAGTACAACACCAGTCCCTCTGTCCCAGTACAACCAGTCCCTCTGTCCCAGTACAACCAGTCCCTCTGTCCCAGTACAACCAGTCCTCTGTCCCAGTACAACCAGTCCCTCTGTCCCAGTACAACCAGTCCTCTGTCCCAGTACAACCAGTCCCCCTGTCCCAGTACAACCAGTCCTCTGTCCCAGTACAACCAGTCCCTCTGTCCCAGTACCAGTCCTCTGTCCCAGTACAACCAGTCCCTCTGTCCCAGTACAACCAGTCCTCTGTCCCAGTACAACCAGTCCCCCTGTCCCAGTACAACACGTCCTCTGTCCCAGTACAACCAGTCCCTCTGTCCCAGTACAACCAGTACAACCAGTCCCTCTGTCCCAGTACAACCCTGTCTGTCCCTCTGTCCCAGTACAACCAGTCCCTCTGTCCCAGTACAACCAGTCCCTCTGTCCCAGTACAACCAGTCCTCTGTCCCAGTACAACCAGTCCCTCTGTCCCAGTACAACCAGTCCTCTGTCCCAGTACAACCAGTCCCCCTGTCCCATTACAACCAGTCATCTGTCCCAGTACAACCAGTCCCTCTGTCCCAGTACAACCAGTCCTCTGTCCCAGTACAACCAGTCCTCTGTCCCAGTACAACCAGTCCCCCTGTCCCATTACAACCAGTCATCTGTCCCAGTACAACCAGTCCCTCTGTCCCAGTACAACCAGTCCCCCTGTCCCAGTACAACCAGTCCTCTGTCCCATTACAACCAGTCCCTCTGTCCCAGTACAACCAGTCCTCTCCCAGCAGAAAGGCCTCACTGGAGGCAACCCAGCATGCACCTGTTGGTCACGTGGGTCAACATTGGATGGGTGTGTTTGATTTGGGTCACCTAGCTTGCTCCGCCGGGTGGAGCAGAATCACTGCTCAGTAATGCATCTTTTTAATTAACCCTATAATGACTTTATTCTTCATCATATAACATTAGGATAAAAAATACATAACTAGAATATAAGAAAAATAACTGATTATTAAAATAACCGTCTTTTTTTACAGTAATGAGATTTAATTTAATTACTTCCACCACTGATTTTAATGTTGTAGCAGCTTAAGATGGAGATTATTTTAACAAGTTTATATACTGATGGGTAGTTTAATTTAATCATATTTTACAAAATCATCATATATTGATGCAAATAAAAAACTTTGTAAAGTTTGTAAAACTAACTACTTTCTGCAAAGTAGTTAGTGGAGGGAAGTAACTAGATAAGTAGCCTACATTGACTGTAGGCTACTGTATTGAAGTAAAGCAAGAATTTGAGTTAATGATACTTTACTTTAGTATTTCCAATTTATACTACTTACATATAAGCTTCACTACATTTCAGAGGAAATATATTGTACTTATTAAACTACTACATTATTTCAATAACTATAATTTCTTTGCAGATTCTACATTTAAGATTTCACATGTATACAAAACATAAAAACTTTTAAAATATGATGTATTTTAGTGATTAGTTTAAAATAAAGCAGTTTAAATTATCTCCATTTCTGACTTTAAAAGGCTGCTCACATGTTATTGCTATTCTGCAGGAGCAGTATTTTTACTTTTCATACTTTAAGTGCACTTTTCATGATAAGACTTTTACTTATATGGAATTTAGAATACAGGACTTGTACTATAGTGGAGTATTTTTACCTTGAGGAAATTGATATTTTTCAAATTTAAGATAAGCATTGTAAGCATGCATTTTAAGATTAACTTTACTTGCATTGTTTTTTATGAACAATATCACTATCCAGGGTGCAGAGATGTGTGTTAAATGAAATGAAAATATAGGAAAAAAAAAAAATATATATATATGTATTCCTGATTGCAGCAGAAAACATTATGACCTCATGTTGCACTCAGTGCATCGTTTAGTCCCTGAGCTTCTTGTTGAGTTTAATCAACAGTGAAGCCTATTCAAGGAATATTCCCATAATTCATGAATGACAACGATGGGTGGAGGGCCTGGGGGGGGGGGGGGGTTGCTATGAATATATTGCTCTGCAGCTTCTTTTTCTAAACTTTGTCAACATTGTCATTGTAAACAAAGAGCTTCTCTGGAGCATGACTGAGATGTTTCATGTCCTAATGTGTCCACGTTTTGACCCAGTTCAGACAATTCTGAGAAACACGGATGTTGGCTGACCGGGTCATATCCACAGGAGATAAGGGGGGGGTTGTTATACTTTCACCATAACAAAACCACTAGTTTTTTTATTTAATGATCAATATTCGCTGAGGTTGTAGAAACAGGAAAATACTTGAAGAACTTTTGTTTTTATAATCATGAAATGTTATTTTTCTCAGACATTCATGTTCCCCTCAGGATGAGTTAGCATAACTTTGATGACCTTCTGACCTTTTATCTTAGCGCCGTTATCAGGTCAAAACGTAAACATGTCCAATACTTTGGTTTATGGCTGATTAAAACTACATTCCCAGCAGCCCCAGCTTCACTTTGTCTTTTTTAGTGCTAATTAGCAAAAAGTTAGCATGCTAATTACTATGAAAGTAAATACAGGGAACATCAGGCCTTTTCCCTACTTATCATCAGAATTTTAGCATGCTGACATTAGCATTTAGCTCAATCCTGTAACCTCCAAGTTTTGATTTAAACATTTCCAAACATAAACAATTGATTTTAATGGCAGAAGAGACTTTTTAAATCAGAAGAGTATGTATGTGTAAGTGTATATGTAAATGAGCTACATTAAAAAAAAAAGGATGTTTTTATTTTGCATGCTCCTCAGCTGGCCAGCAGAGGGCATGAGAAGTACAGTAGATAAGATTTGATCAGCTCCTTTCACATTTCTTTTTGTATTTTATTAACTTGTCTGTCGTTTTTCTTCCTCTGTACTCTGATGGGAAACGGTGAAGAAGAAAGGAAGCAAGTGAGAAAACACATCAAAGGGACAAAAATGAAGATTGTCTTGATGAAAAAGTGAAGAGAAACATGAGATAAATAATACATTTATATATATATTTCTTTTTAAATCATTCCATTATCATGCAACAATGTTAATTAAAAAAGGAGACAGCTGGATGCAATTTAAACAAACAGATAAAAAGCTATATTTTCTGAGTTAAAGCCAATTCAATATCCTATAAAAATGGATAAATTGAATGCTGAGTATAAGCTGTTGCGTCTTCATATCAGATGTATAAATGTGTAAAAAAGACTTTTCTTGGACGACACATAAAAGCTGAAGATGAATGAGCTCTCATCCTGTTTACCAGGAAGATGGATTTCAGTCTCTTCTGCTCAACTTGCAAGAATGTGTAGCTTAAACCCTGTTATGACATAAGACGGCCTTTGTTTCCCCAAATCTGAATTATGCATGGCTCCACTGAATCCTTCTTACACACACACACACACACACACACACACACACACACACACACACACACACACACACACACACACACACACACACACACACACACACACACACACAAACACGGTACGGACTGCTTATGTTACACTTTGATGCACCAAGGAGGATTTCACACTTGATCTGTTTGTCCGTATATATTCATGTGCACACACACACACACACACACACACACACACACACACACACACACACACACACACACACACACACACACACACACACACACACACACACACACACACACACACACAGATGAGGTCTGAGGTGAGCAGGCTGTCACAGACTTTTCTCCTGCGTGTGCATTAAGATCAGTTTTCATGTTCTGGATTTGTGAAGCGAAGGAGAAATAATCGTTATATTCACATTTCCTGCTGTTAGTTTTGAGAAAAAGATTATTTCTTAATGTAACCTTCATTGTACAATAATTTGCACTCTCTTATTTGCAATATTAACTTTAGTATTTTCACCATGATTGATTGTTTTTATCAAATACATTGATTAACTCTGTCAAGATTATTTTTGGTGTATATGTGCTGTTTTATTTGGTATTACTCACAATACTCACAGTGTGTATTGTGGTCTGTGTGTGTGTGTGTGTGTGTGTGTGTGTGTGTGTGTGTGTGTGTGTGTGTGTGTGTGTGTGTGTGTGTGTCATCAATAGTTATATAAGAGGGATTTTGGATTTTCAAGAAAAGAGAAAAGTGAAGATATCTTCATCCTCACACAAAGTCTAAAACTTTACCTGCGTTCCAAATCGCATACTTTTAAAAGGATTCAAGGATTCATTAATCTTTTTTTTTATGCAACACAAGAACGCACAACAAAAAGCAGTTGTAGCCATTTTGCAACAAAAGAAACACATGACAAACAAAACAAAACAATAACTGTAATGCATTCTTATGAACTTACATCAGGCTGAATTCAAAGAGCAGCGACAAAACGAATACTATAACACTTTATGTGTATTAAAACCAGAAGACTCAGAGTTAGTAAACACATTTAAACATTTTCACTTTTAATCCTCTGATTGGTTTCATTCAAATGTTGCAAACCAACAGAATTAATCCTGCTGACGTGTATTTTACAGGTACAGACAATAACCGTGATACATACAAAATGAAATATTGATATAATGTAAATAATTCACATATGATAAAAGCATGTAGTTGAAATCTGATATTGTAACATCTCTAGCATATGAGTGTTTTTTAGTGCTGATCTGATATTTTTACACCATTGAGGTCAATGAGGCTTCAAATGATGCTTTTAAATGGATAAAACGACAAATCCATAACTACAAGTGGAGGAGTGGATGCATTTTTTTTGATTAAACTGAGTGTGTGAATGTTTTCAAAATGATATGTATACTTTAATAAAGTAAATAATGTGAGTAAAATCACATTCATTAGTTTGATTTACATCCCATGGATTGCATAAATAAGGTGTTTTTATTATGCATACACTTGATTTCTTCTTATTTTATAGTTATCATGTGACGTGTGATGTATGACTCCCCCCCCCTCAAATCCTGAACAAAGATCAAATAACCTTATTTCTGATCCTCCAGAACAGCAGGCCTCTCTCTGCACCCGTCATCAGCAACGGTACATCAGACCCGGACGTTTCTGCTGTCGTTCCTCCTCTCACACCTCTGCTATTAGTCTGAGCACCGAGATGTATCGACAGGAGACGCTCAATAAGGAGAGGGAGGGTCGGCTATCGCGTGATAAGAAATGCAATTTTCTTACTATACTAAAGAAATATGGAAACGGCAGATTTTTTTTAAGAGAGACGTGAACTTTCTGCTGAATGTGAGGGCTGTTTGTCAGTGACTGTGTTTCATATTGGCATGTGTGAGTCGCTGCTATCTGTTGTTTCAATTTTTAATAAAGTTTTTGACAGAAAAGTATCATCTTCTGAAAAGTTATCCATTTAGGTTTTTTGTTGTTTGTTCAAATGTATTTATTAGGATTCAGTCTCTCCAAGTGTCTGATGGAGGACACGTCAGCAGCACAAAGCTCCAGGCTTTCTGACCGACCTTTTATTAAAACAGGTTAGTGTTACATGTAACGTTGAGAGGTGGAGGTGGGTCAAGGTGAGAGATTTCCAGTTGCTATAACTGATAAATCAATATATGTTATGGTTTGTTTTTCTTTCTCTGTCTGTTTGGTCCACCACTTTGGTCAAGACTGAAATATTTCAATAACTTTTTAATGGATTAACACAAAACTTTGTTCAGACGTGCATGATCCCCAGAGGATGAATCCTAACGACTTTGGTGATCCTAGCAGGTCAACGTTTTCACTTGACATCCAGTGAAATATCTAGAAGATGGATTGGAACAAACTTTTTCTCTGACATTAATGATCCCCAAACGATGAATCCCAAACACCACCTGCCAATCAGTGTGTAGCCCCGCCCCTAAAGCATACCCTGCTTTATGGTCTGTTTGACTCTAAATGGAGCATCATTTACTAAATGAACATCATGCTGTATTGAAGAAGACTTGAAACTAGAGATTGAGACCATAAACTCATGTTTACAATGTTTACTGAGGGGATAAATCAAGAAGAAATGTCACTTAGAACATGTTTAAGCATGTTTCTATGCAACAGCGCTGCATCATAAATGTCCCTCTGATAACACAGTTTGTCTTATTTTTAAATGAATTTGCTCAAATGTTTCAAAGAGTCCACTGTTGTCAGAGAAATTATGCTGAAATAAATACACTTGTGTAAAAAAAGGAAAGCTGCCTCATTGAGGATGAACATCATAAGTGGCACTCATGCTATATGGAGACCATTTTTGTCCAAAGAGCTGCTGATCATGCAGATGATCAGATACTTCCTCCCCCTGATGGTGAGAGAATATTTTGAGAGAACTAATTTGCTAAAGTGGATATTATGTCCGCTCCACTAAACAATAATGTACATAAATACCAGAAAGGACAGAATATCTGATATGACGGAGCCCGATGACACTTCATCACCAGTACTAAAGGCTTCTGCTGTTCAACCGGACCTCTCAGGGCTGAATTAAAAGCCTGCATCTCTTTCAAAGTCACCCACGAGCCAAATAAAACTCATTACGCACATCACAGGAAATAGTTTTAATTAGCGTTCAAAAGGAGAAGTCTGAATGTATAAATGCACCTTTCAGGTCAGTGGTGTTACAGGTGTAGCAAAGCGCCAAAGCTACTAGACTACAACGCAGGAATAAGGAATGATAAAATCATAAACAAGGACACTAGGTCGGAAAGCAGGAAGTCGTCTTTTATTGTACAAACATTCTGCAACAATAGACTGTTCAGTTTTCAAGCAGGACTTATTGAACTAGGGACAAGTGATATACAACTTAAAGTACCTAACCGGAAACTTTTATAAAAGAGGTGGAGATGTAGACAGCCCCCAATATACTGAGAAAAGAGTTTTGAATTTGACATTGATACTTTTGGAGGACCGAAAGAGTTCATCCTACAAAACTTATATTGTCTCAAGCCAATTTCCATTCTCCTTCTGGGTGTACAAAAACATTTCTATATCCGGAGCTTATCTTGCAGACACCAGCATGTTGTTTCCCCCCAACTCGCCACCAAGAGTGTCGATTACACCGAGGCCCAATTCTCCTGCTTTTGAATGGATTGACCTTTTCTGCAGCCTGAGGCACCTGCAGACCTGCAGGGACCGAGCTGAGATGAGTTCTCTATGTCCTTGACGCTCAAGACAAGTCTGTGAATGCAACGTAAGACTTTTAAATGACCAAGGACTTCATTCTTAGTGCATTTCATTTTACCATTAAGTTGTTTTCATGCTGATTAAACGAGCAAATGATGCTTCACAGATGCTGCAGATGTGTAGAAACTCAAAACATTTGAATGTTGGAGGACTGGTTCCAATAATAATTTGGCGCATAGTTTGTTTGGTGTCATGGCTACAAAAGCACGGGTCCATCTTTCAGAAACTGCTTATTTATTGGCATTCAGCAAGGTTTCAATGGCGTTCTTCTTACCCTCCCTGAAAGACCACAGCACTGGGTCTTTCAGGGACCCATGTCATGACATTTGAAATTTCTGTACAGCCCGTTGTCCTCATATCTGGAGTTTGGATAGAGACCTCGAAGTTCTTCATCATCAATGATAGAAAGTCTACTCCTCACTGTTGTACCATCAGATTTTGTAGAAATGATGAGGAGCATCCCAAAATCTTTGACATCCGCTAAAGAAAATCTATTTCGTCCTTTGTTACATGACTGGCTGGTCAAACTCGCCGTCCTGTAACAAAGAAGAAAACGATCTAAATATAAAGTTTATATCATAAACAACAATCAAACAAGACAAAACTATCATTCTAGCTTGAACCAAGCCCTCACGTTAACTTCATTTAATGTCAATATACTGGAGTCATAAGAAAAAAGAAGAAACTACAACACACACACAGGAGGTAATAGAAAGCCGGCATCATGTGGCCCAAATTATTATTGAATAATGTATAAATATTCCCAAAACTAGTCCAAAATATGAACTTTAATTGGTTTGTTTGTTTGTCAGCAGCTCATTTCACGAGTTTCAGCCTTTAACTTTCTGATTTTTTAATATTAAATGTTAAATTTAAGGCGGCTGTGGCACATGAGGTAGAGCGCTTGTCCCGTAACCACAAGGTTGGTGGTTCAAACCCCTCTACCGGCAACATGCCGAGGTGTCCTTGAGCAAGACACCTAACCCCAAGTTGCTCCCCGGGTGCTTCATTGCAGCCCACTGCTCCTCCGGGATGGGTTAAATGCAGAGAAATAATTTCCCCATTGTGGGACTAATAAAGGCTTAATTATTAATTATTATTATTAAAGAATGTTTTAAAAAGCAAAGTTAACTCACCATCAGGACTCTACTGAATGAAGATCTCGCCCACAAAGTAAAGATGATGAAGCTCTTTGTGTTTCATCTTTTCCACAACAGCATTTATATTTATTCAAATGTTTTGCTGAGCCAATATCCCATAATAACTCACAATGGAGTAAGAACTGGTCCAAATCCAGTTGTAGAAATCTGTCATGTTAAAAGATGATCAAAAAAACCTCTTGCCTCCTCTCTCCTCCTCTCTCTCCCCCTCTCTCGTCACGAGCTGGCCCCTATAAGAAGCAGCGCGGCTCGGGGAGCAGCTCACACTTTCTCCGCTCAGGTGCGCCTCTGCAGACCGAGATGCGCGTTATGGAGCGCACGTTCCGAGAGCAGCTCTTCTTCCTGGTGTTGTGTCTGTCCGTCCTCAAGGGAGACTCCAGATACATCGAGGTGAGAACTTAAGCTTTGTTGTTGGATAAAGACTAAGGTAAGTTTATAAACTCTTCATCTTCTTCCTCCTCTTCTCCTCCTCCTGCAGAACAACGAGATCTCCAAAGATGAATTATTTTCATTTTTCAACTCGGAGCTGAAGAGAGACACACCTGAGGAATTAATGTACCGCCGACCTTTACGTGAGTCACAAAACATCTTCTATGTGTGCATGAGAGTGAGGGGGAAAAGACACATTTATTTACTTTTAAATAAATAAAATTGAATTATTTAAGAAATATATCAATCAATTTTGAACAGGACTACTTTCTCTCTCTTCTTTTTTCCAGTTCTGTTTACAGTTTCAATTTGTTTAATGGGCATTTCAATTAAAAAAATCGATTAGCCTAGAAGCAAAAGAAAAAAAAGGGAAAAAATATGTAATAATACATTTTTTGGAGTAGCACAGAAACAAAAGAAAAAAAGAACAATAAATAATAAAAATAATAATTTGAGTAGCATAGAAGCAAATGAAAAATGGACTATAAAAAATAATAATAAAAATGATTTGAGTTGTAGAGAAGAATAAGAAAAAGGCACAAATAAAAAAATTAAATACACTAAAAAATATTGATTGACATTGAAGCAACAGAAAAAAGAATAAAAAATTAAAATGAATAAAAATAATAATTTGAGTAGCAAAGAAGCAAATGAAAAAATTACAATAAAAAATTACAATAAAAAATAAAAGTAATTTGAGTGAGAAGCAAAAGAAAAAGGCACAATAAATAAAAATACATAGAAAAAATAAAAAGTATCCATCTCCTATGTGCTGTCTTCTGGTGGTTTTGTGTGTGACGTGTATAAATAGACTGGTGTGTGTCTCAGGTTGTCTGGACATGGTGGCGGTGGAGGGTCAGTTCACCTTCACAGCTGAGCGTCCTCAGCTCAGCTGTGCCGCTTTCTTCATGGCAGAACCCAACGAGCTGATCAGTGTGGATTATGACAACGTGGACATCGACTGCAGCGGAGGAGACTTCATCACGGTAGCAATACACAAAATATATCATCTTCTTCCTCTTATATGTTTAAAAAAAAGGTGTGAAACAGCATCTAGCTCTTGGAAGTGATGATGAAATAATAACATGTTCAGCTTTAAGGGGATAATAGGCGAGAGTTTTAACATTTTAACTTATAGATATCTCCATGAAACTTCAGAAATGTTATGTTTAAATATGCAAACCAGGCATTTTGTTATTAGATATGTGCTTGCATAAATCTCAAGAATAGAAATCAGAACATTGCATAAAGCCAGGTTCAAAATTGTTTGTTTCTTGTCAAAGGTTTTTACACAAAGAGTGTTGTATATATCTTCTTTTTAATCACTCCATAACTCAAAGAATTCAGTCAGCATCCATTAAAAAAAACTAAATTCTCTCTGTTAAAAACCTTTAGAATATAGATAGGAATGAAACTGGAAAGTTGGGTTAATGTAAGAGCTACTGAAGTGGAGATTTCTGGATCAGAGTCTGAGAAAAAACTCATTTTAAAGATATGTTTTATAACATACATTTTGAAGACTTAAACTTCCTCAGTTGATAACTTACATTCAGACAATATTACAAGTTTATTGAAATGTTATAATTCAATATGCAAATTAGGCATTACCTAATGGTCACTTTTGGTGAATTTAAAGGACATCTACAGACTCAAACAGACAAAGTAGTAAAATAAACACCTAACACCTGCGTGTTTAGGATGTTTCCTTTCAACTAGTCCGAAAAAAAGACATGTTATGGAAGCAGAAGGGCTGCACGGCGGTGTAGTGGTTAGCACTGTCGCCTCACAGCAAGAGGGGCCCGGGTTCATTTCCCGGGCTGGACAACCTTCTGTGTGGAGTTTGCATGTTCTCCCCGTGTCAGCGTGGGTTCTCTCCGGGTTCTCCGGCTTCCTCCCACAGTCCAAAGATATGCAGCTTAGGTGCATTGAAGACTCTAAATTGCCCGTAGGTGTGGATGTGAGCGTGAGTGGTTGTTTGTCTCTATATGTCAGCCCTGCGACAGACTGGAGACCTCTTCCAGGGTGAACCCTGCCTTCACCCATTGACAGCTGAGATCGGCTCCAGCACCCCTGCGACCCTTAACTGGATAAGCAGGTTACGGAAAATGGATGGATGGAAGCAGAATCTGAAAACTGATCAATGCATGGTGTTGTTGCCTGTAGTGTCTCGTCTAAATTGCGGCACCTCTAACTCCTGTTGCATAAAACAGCTTCTTAGGTCTGTTGTATATATTCAGTAATCACTGGTGATGGAATGTGACCTTGTTCTTGTTTAGGTACTGTACAGCTTGTACTTGTTTTCATGCCTTCAGAATGGGGTCATTTAACTTGCATGAGCTTAAAAACGCTTCCTGATTAGACAGAAAGCTCCTTTAACATAATGCACCTCTACATACCCTCTACCACCTCTACAGTGTGCTCCAAACGTATCCTAATAGTCTAAACCTTGAGTATTAAGTTCAACCAAAGGTCATTCATACTTTGATTAAATTAAACAAAAAAGAACCTCCAGAAATCCTCCGTGTCTTTACCTGTTACCGTGTCCCACCAAGGTGTTTGACGGCTGGGTGATGAAAGGAGAGAAGTTCCCCAGCTCCCAGGATCACCCTCTGCCTCTGTACGAGCGCTACGTGGACTACTGCGACTCGGGGTCGCTGAGGAGAAGCGTTCGCTCCTCTCAGAACGTGGCCATGGTCTTCTTCCGCATCCACAACGCCGGCAGCAGCTTCACCCTAACCGTCAGGAAACACATCAATCCTTTCCGTGAGTGAGAGTGTGTCACATTCATGAATACAAATGCACAAGTTTCAGATTTCAGTGTGAGTCTAGCAGGGTGGTTTAGTCATCAACTGCACCAACAGGAGACCGTTTGCCTGCAGAAACATGTGAGGACAGGATTAAAAAATCTGAATCTAAGGGCCAATTTGAACCCAACGATTGGGTCCATCCAGGAAATCCTTGTGACTTCCCTCCTTTTCTTTCCATTTCCTGCCTCCTTGCAGCTTGTAATGTCATCTCCCAGTCACCAGAGGGCAGTTACACAATGGTGAACCCGCAGCAGCACAGGAACTGCAGCTTCTCCATCATCTATCCGGTGGAGATCGACGTCTCCGAGTTCAGCCTGGGACACTACAACAAATATCCCAAGGTGAGGAAATACACAAGACACTGATTTATGTACAAGATCTACTTTACTGTTTCCTTAGGGCTCTTGATTCTTCTCCTCGCCTTACATTTCTCAAAGTTCTGCCCCCTTCTTCACTTTCTCAATCTGAACTCGTCAAATATCGAGGCTTGGTCAGTTGTCATGAGCTTCAAACCATGACCTCTAGATTCCCCTTCTAGCGCCAGTTTTGGACGTATCAGGGAAGACGTGTCATTTTCCGCTTTTCAAAATAAACTTCCAGCGTTGGTTTACTTAAAGTTTTTAGGTTCACTTGCAACAAAAGTACTTGCTTCGGCTTATCAAGAGATTGTGGTTTGGGTTAAAAGGAGTTTGTTTCGTGCGTAAAATAACTACGCTTGTTACATAACTGGCTGTAAGTTACGTGTCAAACTTACGGTAGAAAAGTAAATGTTAATTTGGTTTAACTCAGGACATGAACAGAGGTCTGGGTGAAAGTCTTGTGTTAATTGGATGCATCCATCCTCCACTCTCTGCCACCCAAAGAAAAGTATTGCACACTTTAAAATAAGTCAGTTGCTTTAGCCGTCTCATAATGACGCGGTCGAGTTTACATTGGAGTAAGTTGAATGTTTTTTGATGATTAACTACTTTTGGTAAAAAGCGATTTTGAGTTTGAGTGAACTGACCCTTTAAAACCTAAACGTTATGTGCAGTTCTACTTCTACCTCAATTCCACTTGATTTGCCTGCTTGCTGATGATATGATTTTTAAATTACAAGTTCATGTTGCACATTTTTTTGATGCTTAAGAAGTACTAAAGTAAACAGAACAGCAAGTCCTCATACCTGTATGACAAAATAAGTGCAAAATCTACAAAACATCTAATCTTAACTGTTGGTTCTGTTGCCTAAACCCAACCGTTGGTTTTGTTGCTTGAACCCAACAGTTGGTTTTGTTGCCTGAACCTAACTAACAAACAAAACCAACAGTTAGGTCTACAAATCCACGTAATTAGGTTTAGGAAAACAGTTTAGAAACCAATATGGTAAAACCACCATGTTGTGTGTCCTGTTTGTTTGACCCGTCCATTTCCCCTCTTGTCCCACAATCATCATCTTTTTAGATATCATAAAGTACGTCACTTGCTCTGAATGATGCTTCAACGCGTGGATGCATTTAATTTGTGTGTCCACCACAAATAAGGCTCCTAATTGACTTTCCATTGGCATTATCTTTTATGCTGAGCGAGACAGAACAAGCGGACAATTCTTGTCCCAGTAAACAAAACCAATAGATTGCATTTCGTTTTATATTTCAAAACCTGCCATCATACTCGTCTGGTCATGAAGCATTGTGTTGTCGTCCACAGAGGTCCATGCCCGGCTGTGCAGAATCAGGGGATTTTGTGCAGCTGCTGGGAGGAAGCGGCATCGACACGTCGAAGCTGCTGCCCATCACCGACCTCTGCATCTCCTTCACCGGACCCAGTGAGTACACCCCGACCTCCACCCTAACCACGTCATCAAACCGGTTGAACTAAGCTCCATAATAAATCTTTTCTCCTCCCCGCTCCACAGCCCACATGAAGATCGGCTGCGATAACACCGTGGTGAGGATGGTGTCCAGCGGGAAGTTCGTGAGCCGAGTGTCGTTCAGCTACAGACTACTGGACAGCCAGGAGCTGCAGACCATCAAACTGAACAATGTGGAGGATTTCTGTTTCAATAACTGATCCCGACAGGATCATGACGAGACAAATCTATCATTTGACTGCAAACATTTCTTCTTTTGTCAATTATTTCATTAAAAAAAGAAACAAGAGATCCACCTGGTCGGCCCTTCTGATTGGACGAAATGTCTTAAATTCAAATACAAAAGCGTATTAAGAATAAAATAAATACAGACAGTTATATTATATTACAGACTTTAAATTTGTTTTGAATTATTTTTTTTCGTTGCTTAATGAAGTGTCCTTTTGTGTTTGTTGGAACTGCTATTGTTTTTGCTTTGTGGACAGTATGTGAACAACACTTATGATATTGTTATTATGTTACATATGAGTTCATGATCAACATTCTTGTAAAAGGAATGGTGCTGATATGAATGTCTGTTTATTTTGCTGAATGACACATGATGTGCTGAGTCACATCCTGCCACAGATGACATAGAGGGCAATAGGTCAATATAATAAATAAAAGTGTTCATTGCCATTATGCAGTTGAATTTGTATAAAACCTTTTTGTAATAAAATTATATACCGCATGACAAAGCACTCAACTGTGTTTCCTGTGTTTGACTTGCACGACAACAATCCTTTTGTCGGATAAATACACATTATTCTATACAGTTCCTTTACATTTATATGTAGATAAATGATATTCGACTTCTGGTTCGTTGTGCTAAAAGGAAAATCCTGCAAATATTCCTGTTTGTTCTGTTCACTGCTCCATTAAATTACTTTCCATCCATTAGTTTCGGTGGAGGAACACATACGGGAGGTGTTCGCTGCTCCACCTTTCCAGACAGGACCACTTCTGTTTGTTCAGGAGTACACCAAAGTACATAAACTTTTACATTTTGATAAGGGTTGCAGTTCGGGTTATCAGTCCATCTGTGACCTGTTTCTCTGCTGGGTGTCTTTTTCAACCATTTATGATATTGACAATCAAACCAATCCTGTGACTTTCAGTTCTCTGCAATGGATAAAATGTAAGCGTTGTTTTAACCACAGTGATGCCTCTAGGGATGGCAGTGTTGGTTGGTCAAGTATTATAAATAAGCAATAAAAACAGTAGAAAAACACAAGTTTGGACCTGTACATAAATATCCTTATAACTATTGGATTGCCATGAGCATTTTGATTAGATATTCATGGTTCCCAGAGGATGAATCCTACTGACTTAGGTTGTTCCCTGCATATTCATCTCACCACACCAGCAGTTTTAATTTGCCCAATTAGGAGTTTAAATATAGATGGTGCAGGCAGAGTAGTTGCTCTGAGACCCGTGTGCCCGTAGAGAGGGCGAGCCATCAAACAATGTGTTGGTTGGAAAACCAAAGCGCTTGTGAATAATTCGGTTGAAGGAGACAGTATCTTTAACAAAATCAAATGCTTATTTTACATAACCTATAAATACTAAATAAACTTTCAAAACTATTCAATTAAAAGAACAATTTATCATTGTCTTGGTATTGGTACTTTGTCACACACAGAAATGCAATAATGATCGCTGGGAGATTTGTATGTCTATATTGTCCAATGTCATGTCTGTATTTGATTATTTGACCAGATGATGCAATAGTGTGTGTGTGTGTGTGTGTGTGTGTGTGTGTGTGTGTGTGTGTGTGTGTGTGTGTGTGTGTGTGTGTGTGTGTGTACATTTGGGGCCAATCGTAACTACCTTTGGCCACGTGTGTCAAATACTTTGGTTTATCACCAAACATCTGCAAAACAAAAGACATTCCCATCAGCCTCAGCTGCAGTTTGTGCTTAGTGCTTATTTGCAAACGTTAGCATGCTCAAAAGCTCAATTATCAACATCAGCATGTTAGCATCTTCGTTATGAGCACGTTAGCATGCCGACGGTAGCATTTCGCTAAAAGCATCGCTGTGCCACAGTAAAAACTCACAGAGCAGCTAGTGTGGCTGAAAACTCTTTGAGTTGTGTAAAGATGTAAACATAATCAATGAAAAACTGACTTCATATTCTAATATTCTAATAATATCAACCCGCTGCTGAGATTTCATTTCAGCTGTTCCGTATTGTCTAATGACTCAGAACTCGCTGGCTTTTTTAAACGACCCAGAGACCTTGCAGGTTTGTCAGTGGACTGCGTGCCACTTTATCACCGCTGCAGATGTGGGATGATGTCACTATCTTTGATGACGCCCCTCACTGTCACTAACGGGAGAACAGCAGGCGACTTTCCAGGAAAATGATGGCCTGAACGGTTCAAACCAATGGAGCGAGCGGTGATTAAAGGCCTGCAGGTGTTTTATCATTGACAGACACCTGCAGCCACAGCTGGTGATGAACGAGCGCGTGATGACGACCCACGACTTTACAGCAGATACCAGTGTGTGTCATTGTGTGTGTGTGTGTACATACTGGGGTGGTAAGCACCTCTAGTGGTTTATCACTAATCTAAAATTGAATATTACAGGAAATGAAGGTGCGGATACAAAGCAGCTGTGATCAAATCCCATGAAAAGACCAAAAGCAACAATGTGTTAGTCTTAAATGAATCTTTAAAACCAAGTTCTCCAATTGAAGATTGGCCAGTTTTATGATTGTAAAGGTTGGTAGTAAGTTTAGGCACAAAAACAACGTGGTTAGCTTTAAGGAAAGATCATGATTTGGGTTTAAATGTCGATTTTGTTAAGGCTTTGTCATCAAGGTCACAATAAGAAACATTTTTGTTAAGTTTCAGAAACGATTGTGGTCAAAAAACAAACAACAAAAAATGTTGACTGTCTCCACAAGTCTGATATTTTGACACATACATCCACAAAGACTGTATATAAGAAGTTGACGTAGTCACCAAGATGTCACTCGTTTGTTTGTGGACTGATGGTTTTGAAGCCACAAGTTCTGCATTTTGGCCGTCGTGTTTTATTTCATATGTATACATCATACTTTTATATAATGCTTAAAAATCTCTTATTCTTTGTAAGTATATATCAGGCAACTTCCTATGTGTCACCCCTGTGCTAATGACGTTAATGAATAAGCCTGATGACGCATTCCCTACATGAAGTTAATGAGCTACGACAACATGGTCCATAGGTTATTTTCTAGAGACGATTATTTATATTACTTATGTATTCAATCTATAGGTTTTGTAAAAGTTGTCAGTAGAGGCCTGTTCCTACGTTTACGTTCTTTTAAACTGCGAAACAACAGAGTTGTTGCTCAAAGAGAGTTTTATTTTTGACTGACTGATTGTGATGTTTGTTCGAATTCCTCTGTTACTCTAAAGATTTAGAAAATCAAGCGTGACATTTGAATTTGGCCTTTCTGAGCGACAAAATCATCAATACTTTGTCAATCACTCGGCGGGGGATCGAAGCGGATACAGACACTCAATATTTTGAATGTTGTGTCTAAAACATCCAACTTTTATACTCATGAGACAATTATATATTTTAGAAAAGTTATTCTCAATAGGTAAATTTTTTTTAGATTTGAAAGGAAATCATTTTAATCATCTCTTGCAAATGTACTTTGATATTTGCTCACTGATTGGTGTTTTTTGTAAGATCAACTTTTAGTCATGCCTTTTAGTGAAATGTCATGTCACCTTTTGAATGGATGCTAAAGTTTTTGTAGAGAATTTCAGCTGGTCTATTAATTTAATTGGTCCCCATAGGATGGATGTTAATGGTGTTTACCATTTCCTTTAACGCCATCACGAGGTTGACATCTCTAGATTAGATTTAAACGTCCCGACGACTATTTGATGGATTGCCATGAAATTTGGTTCTCATTCTGGAGAACCTGAACGAGGACGGAACAGTAAAATGAGATTTTTCTAAAGGTAGTCTGGTGCTCGGAAACTATTCCACTTTCGTCCACAAGGCACGCCGAAATCGACACAAAATGATAAAGTTCCTTGTAGTAACTTTGATTGCAAATGTATCACATGAGGGTCTATAAGTCATGTTTTCTGGGTCACACATATAGGCTGAATTCCTTCAAATAGATGGATTAGGTTAGACCTGACACACTTATTCATTACTCATTAAAAAAGCACGGAACACCATAACTTGTTATCTATAAAATACAGTGTACAACAAGGTCAGATAAAACAATGTAAACATTTAAACTTCCTTATTATATAGTTTGTACCTAAATGTAAATCATTTCTTTTATAATTTATGAATTCCATTGATCTTCTAATTTCTCTGTGCAGCAGCAAACCGACTGTTAACATCATGTGAGTCCAGTATGAATCCAAGGCGACATTAGAAGTGATGCAAAGACCACTTTAACGTTTTTTTCCCAGTGTGGTGGAAGGATCAGGCTGTACGTTGGCCATAAGGAGCTTCCGGACCCGTTTTTCACCCCGTGTGTCGTCGTCATCCCCCGGAGGGATGACCACACCATTTTCCAGGATAAAGCAAGCCGCCGTGGAAAATCTGGCACCTCGCATGCTGCGCTTCATAACAGGATCATCCTCCATCTGCAGCACTAATCAGCAGCACTAAAGGTGTTCGGACACATAATGAGAATTCATGGTGCTGCTCTCTTCTTCTTCTTCTTCTTCTTCTTCTTCTTCTTCTTCTTCTTATTGCTGCCTAAAACTGTGAGGGAGACCTGAAGAAAAAAAAAACTAAACTATTGTGTAATTCATCTTCTACCTTCACCGATCTGACTTGACTTAATAGTTCTCTTACAGTCCATTAAAAAATATGGAAAAATAAAATGCAGAAGGGGCAGAGTTTGAATCAAGATATTTAATTCTTATTTGTGCATTGGTAGCATTTCGATTGCTTCGGCTCTCAACACGGTGACGTCTGAGCCGGCAGCCTGTAGCTAACGGTGCTAACAGTGCTAATGATTTATATGTTTATCTGTTATATTTTTGACATACCAATTTAGGAGAAATCTACTGACACAAATAGACAGTAGAATAAACACAAATGTGTATTTGAGATGTTTTCTTTCCACTAGTCTGAAACTCAACATGTTATGGAGGCAAAATATCCCAAATCGCAAAATGTTTCTCCCAGCAGGGACCAACGGAACAGAGAGGCAAAGCTCGCAAAGCTGGATTGTGTTTCTTTGTGATTTTTTTTTTTACATGCTTTTTCTTTCTTGTTCTTATCTTGTCTGTCTTCATAATTCAATTCATTTTATATTGTTGTTGTTCTGTTCGTGGTGTACACACAGAGCCAACTTTAATGTCCCTTGTTAAGGTCTGCAGCTGTGTGACCCCTTGTTCTGCAAAAACGCTTTACATATCACATTCACACACACACACACACACACGCACAGGTCAGTAATGGGGAGTTATGACACAAACAGTGACGCACAGAGTGACGGATCTGTAGAAGGGACAGCATGTGGGAGATGAGAGCTTGAGGCGTATTTCTAAAGACATTGGTGGCAGGTTGCAGCTACAGACCGACACTAGAAATGAGGAGAAAGCGTCATAAAATACATCAAAGACAAATATATACCTGCTACATGTTTATTAATCACATTAGGAAAGATTTCTTTGGGCTCTCCCCTCTTTTATTCCTCCATCACACCTTTCTTATTGGGCGTTTCTTTCTAATTCTCAACCTGATCTTATCAACAACTAAACGTGTTCAGGAAACACATTTTATGTTTGTGGCATGTTTTAGATACAAAATCACAAACATTTCTTTAAACTTTATCAGCCTTTCTTTCCATTATCCCTCTCGATATCAATGACACATGAACCTCATCTTTTCTTTTTTGTCCCATTTTTCTTTTCACCTTTTCTCTCTGGTCATTAAAGTTCCTCGTCTCCTGCTTCCAGAGCCATAAAGAAGCTTCTGACTTCACATTTTACAGTAAATAAAGAATCAGTCTATACATTTTTTATGCAGTTTTGCTGGGCTGTACATTAAAACAGTGTCTCTCCCATCATGCTGGAAACTTAGTTGCATGTGCAATTCAGGTGCAAGCATCTCTTAATTGCCAGTAATCCCCCCCCCCCACTAACAACACGTCATGATGATACATATACAACTATCAGAGATGCTCACGACACGTGACTCAAACTCACATGATGTTTAGTCCCAGGAAATGAGGAGACGCTCACTTCAAATAGTGTACGTGGAGTGAGAGAATATAAATATCCACATTGAAAAATAATAAAATGACACTTGTGATTGATTGCAACCTTTTAAGAATGGGAACAAAAATACATAATTACTGCATGGCATCTTCCCGAGGGAGATATGGTGATTATCCTGCTCCATTACAGCCAATCACAGACAAATTGCATTGTAACGGTGAGGGGTTTGTGCGAGCACCATCTGCGCGCATAAAAGCTCTGCACTGTAGTTTTGTTTCAGTAATTTTCCTCAGATGTCACAGCGGAGAATGTCACCGCAAATCAACCGTCTGGTCGGGTATTTTGGGGGAAAAGGGACGTACGGAGGGAAAACCCTCAGAAAAAAAAACAGCTTGAGTCGACACGTTCGACCTCCCCAAGGTGACAAAATCAACACTTCTGCGTGATTGGCTGCTGGACCCAGGTGGTCTGTCATACTGGGACTTGCCCTGTGTCATTGAGACATGATGGCACACTGTCGCTTCACAAAACCACGACGCCTCTCACACATCCTCTGTATTTGAGCATTTCTATTTCATTCTGCTTTATGCTTCCACTCCACCACATTTCAGAGGGAATTATTGTACTTTTACTCCACCAAAGTCTCCTCAAAACTTTTCAGATTGTTTCATTTAAATAACTTTAAATAATAAGAAAAGTTCCACACATTTAATAAAACGTGTGTGTATCAGAACTTTTTTTCTTCTTCTCTCTTAATCATCTCACGGCCCCCCTGTTTTATCTGGTGACCCTTTGGAGGGGCCCGACCCCTAGGTTGGGAACCACTGGACTAAACTAGGTAACTGTATATAAAGTAGTTCCAACAGTAGAATACTTAATGCAATTGTCTTAATTCAAGTCATCAGCTGGGGAAGTTTCATGGTGATATAAGTCATTTGTTTACCCTATAGCCTGATTCATAGAACATTTTACTATCCATAAATAATATCCATAAATCAGAAAATACTGTCTGTTGGCTCAGCCGACACCTTGTTTAGAGCCGTGAGGAGGCGATAGATATGTTCTGAATTTCCAATTCATCACCTTTAAATAAAGGATTTGTAAACAACTGCACACTGCACATGCCCACATGCCAAAACATTTTGTGTTAAAACGTCCGATAAATAAATCAAGACAAAGTTCCAGTTTACAGATGATATATTCAGTTTTTTATTCACTGTAGCTCCATTTAGTTTTTACATGATGTCACCCAGTAGTTGTGATTTATTTTGCCATAATAGTTCTCATCTTAAAAGACTCAAAGTCAACTACTGATCAAAACCAAATCGACACAAAAAAACTTAGGGGGAAAAAAAGAAACATTTTCACACAATATATATATATCTCAAAGCATTAAATGTTACAGACATAGTACAGTAGATCTCCCTACGGTGAGCCTGTGACCTTTTCCATGACTCTTTGCGCCAACATGAGTGGAAAATAAGTGTTCCTCCTCTGGGAACACCGACTGACAGCGAGACGGACAAGGGAAAGGTTTCCTAAATGAAGCATCAGGCTGAGACAACGTCTCCAAAGACTTTTATATCCGAGCAGGGACAACAAATACATGACGACGGCGTGTTTTTAAAGGTTAATGCCTCTCAATTAATCAGCAGAAATGACCTGAACCTACTGGGCCTCCTTTCACTGTATAGACACAAACTAGGAGGGAAGTTTTTACTGTAATGCACTCAAGTTTTGGATCAAACACAGCTCCAAACACAATAAAAAAAAGATGACAATGACAACACCGTGGGCATTTTTTTATTGTATTTTCTAGTTTAAACAACACTCTAATATAAAAAATTACTAATTTGGGATTCTGAGATCACAAAGTCATTGTTAAACAGTATTGTTTTACAGATGGGGGGGCGCTAATACAAATAATTTGACTGATGGGACATTAACTGTATCGTTTTTTTAGTGAGGTGGCATTTTTTTTTAAACCATCGGTTCACAGCTACTTGGATTTCTTCTGCTGCTCTTGGAAGAAGTCGTTGCAGGCCACAGTGAGGGCGGCCACCAACACAACGAACTCATTGAAGTCCACCTCGTTGTCTTTGTTAGAGTCCAGGTCGTTCATGATTTTCTCCACCAGCATTGGATCCTTCTGAGACTGAAAAACGGGAAATTAAAATAGAACATTAGTCCAACAAACAATAATGACTCTCCTGTATTACTTGGACTTGTTAGCCAATAGTATTGTCACTGATCGGGCATTAAAAAGAGCTTCAACACTTCTAGATTTCCGTTTTTTGTTGGAGCTTCATATTGACTCACGGCAAAGATCTGCCGTCCGTGTCCGCTGGAGAGCAGAGTGATGTTGCTGCTAAATGAGCCATGAGCTGCAGCTGATCACACCCGACATTTATTGCTTTTGCTCATTTCCTCCAGGATTGGAAGGCAAGACATGGCTTTCCTTTTACCCCCCCTAACCTCCGAGGCACCGCTGATCTTTACGTCGTGACACTCATCAAGGGCCAACGTTTTTAGCAAAAGGTTGAAATTAAAATCCAGTTCGCAATGAGGGCAAACTCAGATGGGATTGATTTCATTAGGAAAATATCACTGCAGCGCTGCTGGAGTTTTTCTTATTTTGTCAAAAAGACTTTAAAAGTAATGTCTTAATTGTGAAAGTTGAACGCACACAGCTCTGAAAAAATGAAAAGACGAACTGCTAAACTGAATCCTGCATAAATATTAGTAAACAAGTACCCACCAGGAATTAAAAACAAAAGCTATTTCTTTCAAAATTCAACTTTCATGCTTTCTAGCAGCACATAGAGTAAACATTTGAAAAAAGTACATCTATATATATATATATATATATATATATATATATATATATATATATGGTATATTTAGCTTTAAAAGTAGGAGAATCAGTTCATTGTTCATCTGAAATTCTATTGCAAAACAAAGTTTTTCAAATTGTTCCATAGAAACTATTAGGAAATGATATAAAACTGATTAAATAAAATAAAGAAGAAAGTCTAAAATAAACTCAAAAACAATATAAATGAACAAAAACTACCAACCCTGAAAGGAGAGCCAACTTAAACTTAACTGAAATAAAAACTATAGAAAAGAAAATATTATATATATATATATGAACACACAGTAATCTATCAAGTGTCAGTGTTTCCTGTCGGAGGAAACTGAGGGCGAGTGCGTCGCTGCGTCTATTCTCAGAGGTGACTGCAGCTCGAGGGGATGTGATGACATCATGGGAGCGTCTATATTTGGAGGCGATACGGGCCACTGATGATGATGAGGATGCTGTATGAGCACCTGAGGCTTCCCATCCGCATGAGGGAGGACAAGACGAAGAAGAAAAATATATATGTGTGGAGACATCAGAGGTCTGACTCTGAGGCCTCGGACGTTTTCTTAACGCTCTCAATCATTTTTCGGGCTCGTGCTCGCCGCTATCAGACGGACTCAGGGGAGCTTATCTGAAATGACCTCTCCTTCTCCCCTCAGCCTTTTATTTCACACAGCGCTGTGATGTTACAGCCACCAGCAGTTTACACTCTGACAGCAGGATAGCAATCAATGAGAAAACAATTTCCTCGGACAAGGTCGGCATGTTCGTCTTCAAAACATCTTACGACATCGTGCTGCTTTCTAGTGAGTCAGTGGACATCAAAGGGTCGTCCAAAGAGCCTTAATAAGTGGATTACTATAAATACTATTCGTCATTATAGATCCATTGAGGAAACTCTTTAGTGCACCAACATATTCCAAATCAGGGGCAGTTTCAGGGTTAACCCTTCTATTTAAAAACACGATAAATTAAACCAGGTAATCAAACATGCTGAAAGGTCTACTGTACCGTGAGGAAGTCGGTGAGCTCACTGTTGAGGAGCTCCTTCATCTCGCCCTTGTTGAGCTTGTATTTGTCTCCATCGTTTCCGGAGTAGTTGTAGAAAACCTTTATCAGCGCATCCATTGCACCTTCGAGCTGGCTCGGCATTCTGCTGGAAGGATGATGAACACTTGAGGCTTCCTGACAAAGAAAAACCACACATTTAATATAATAAAACTAACATTATTTACATGAGAGTGATAAACAGATTGTCTGTGGGAGAGAGGTGCTCTTACCTGGTTAGAGTCCCGTGCGACTGTGACGAGAGATGCGGCAGCACAGCTTGTTTATTAGGAAATGAGCGGAGGCTAAGTAAAGCCTCCTCTGTCTTTGTGGAGATAATTAATTCCACAGGTGAGACGCCCATGGTTACTCCGTCTTTCTTTCCAGGAGTTAATCAAGGATGTAAGGTGGAAAAAAACAAAACATGTACCAGTGTAACCCTGGAGATCCCCCGGGTGTTCATCAGTGTCTGGGCCGTGCGAGGGCCTTCACACATTCACTCCCTGAAGTGACTTCACAACACTTACAATACAAAACCATTAAGACAATCTAATTGTTTAAAGATGCAATGTGTAAAACCTGGCCACATGATCCACACTAATGGGAGGAAGTATTTCACCTCTACTACTATTTTTTTTAAATAATTGACTAAATGTAATTTACAAAGAATTCAGGTCAAACATTTGCAGCACATGTAGAAAATATGAAGGTTGTATAGAGCACATATATATATATATATAAATAAAAAATAATATTAACGCACAATTAAAAAAAACAAGTATATATATCTATATATATATAGATATATATAAGATAAGATAAGATAAGATAATCCTTTATTAGTCCCGCAGTGGGGAATTTACAGTATACACACACAGCTATAAACAAACTTATTAGATGAGGGAAAAAAGTTCCATAATTTACAAATAGCGTTTTAGTGTTTTTTTTATGTTTGTTAAACTAAGAGAGTTACATTTTGAAGACAAAGTGAAAACTTTGTTTATGAATGAAAGATGTTCCAGATAAAATTACAAAATTTGTCAAATTGCCCAACCCTGTCTACTAGAAATTACATATGTACTTCCATTTGGTTTTACCAGAACACATTTTTAAAGGATAATTTATGCTGCTTGAATAACATTTGTTGGAAAATATATTTTACGGAGGTGGTCTGGTGGATGATGGGCGTGTGTGTGGTTAGGTTTAAGCAACAAAAGCACCTGGTTAGGGAAATAATGTTATTCTGGTTAAATATGATTAGAGCAAAATTATCATAAAAGTCAGTTATGACTTTTTCAATATTTAGAGCTACTACAAGGAGCTTTCTATTTCCGTTTATTTTAGAGGTCCCTGTTGACAAATGAAGTATTGTTTCAGAGCAGCAGAGTCCCTTTAGAAAACCTCTATTTTACTGCAGCAGCCTATCACAGTCCTGGTTCTGGTTCTCCCGTATCTCCCTGACCTCCAGCGGGCCTAGTAATACGGCCTGGGTCATGATTTTGTCTTCAAATGCATTAAGAATAAATTGAACCAACAACCTCCCAGTCACAAGCTAAAAGAAGCCAAATTGACATGTTGTCACTAATCATTTTGCAACAACTTGTGTGTCCCCCAAAACACGTGTACGTGCAAATTATTGTATAAAGGTAGGTTCCAGAAGACAGGTCTTCCCACTGATTCCACATCTATATTCCACTGACTTTGAGTTGTGCCTACTTCGCTCAACATAGAGTTTCTTTTTCTGTATCCCTCCCAAGCAACCTCTGTTTTCACTTCACATCAGTCAGATAAATCAAACGTGTTGTGACCTGCTTTGCTTGCCAGTGGGTCACCGTTCTCACAGGCTCACCTTGTGAGAGGAAATCGTCATGTTCTCATCGTCGGGGGTTTATTTTTAGCGACAGCAGGTTCTTATCTTTTGTCATTTTGTGTCCGACGGTCGCTCTCACACATGATTGTCCCTCCTCTGTCACTGTGTCACCACTGACAGTGGAGAATAACACTCAGCCCCCAAAGACAACCCCTGAGGGATGTTAGCTGTCAGGTGCGTTCCTGCAACTTCTTCTTCCACTTGCAGCCGCTGCCACGGAGCCGATAAGTTTCCATTTATTAAGCTGATGAAACAGTTTCCCCCTCACGGCTGCTAATAGTGAGTGTTGTGCAGGAAGGTGACCCATGAAACCCTCAGCACCAACTGACATCACCTCAAACACTGAAAAGGTTTCTAATCATTTCACAACGCACAAGTTCATTTTAGATATCAGCACAGGATTTGATTTCAGTGTAATGAGTGTTACCCTCACATCATATCATGTAAACATAAAACACATAAATTGAAACTTATTAAGAACTGTGTCTCATTAACAGTTAAATAAGATTTCACAGGTCAGTCTCTGAATCAAATAAAGAATATTGTTGGATGTATTTATTTATATTGTTTCTCAGTTATACCCTCTCACAGTATTAAAAAAAAATTCTTAAAGATAAAATAAATATTCTGAGACAAAACACAACACCTGTTTTACATTTTAAAGCCCTCCTCAGTCGTTGAGAGGATACAAAGCGTTCCTCCTACCTTCATGATGGATGATGTATCATTGTATGTCTCCTGGTGTCCCCTCAGGCCCTCTGCAGCATCTTCAAGGTCACTGCAAAGACAATAAGAGATGATGCTTCCATTTTTTTACACTGAAGCTTTGACATGTCCTGCTGCAAAAAGATTTTAAAAATACATTCAGAATGTGCACACTGGAGTCATAAACCAGAACTGAATGTATAATGTTCAATGTAAAGAAGTTAGAGTTATATTAAAGAAACACAGTTTACCTCCTGTTTTTGCATTACAAGACACACATTTTATGTTTGATGACAAATGTGCAATAGCTGTATTACATTTGGCAATTTTTGTGTTTCCATTTCAATTTATACATTTTAACATTTTATGACGCTTGTTTCATTTTCTATTCTCTTGGTCTTTTTGTGGTGCGTTGCTTTTGCACTTTGTCTCGATGCTTGTGATGTTTTATGTAAAGCGTCTTGCATTGCCCTGCTGCTGAAATGTGCTATGTAAATCAACTGGCCTTGCCACACTGACTCTGTATTCTCAGGTTTCTGTGGTGCAGCAGGCTGACTGGAGGCTCTGTTTGAGCGGGACGAGACCTGCACCTGTTGATGAGCGCTGACATGATTCTGTTTTCATACCTGCGGTGGAGATCACATGCTATCACGAAGCATTAAGAAGCTTTCAAACAGAGAAAGAAAGAAATGGATCTCTGTTCATATCTCCATCTGCATTTCTATTAGGTGAGCAAGAACACAGGAGATGGAAACCCTAAAGATAAGATAAGATAAGATAAGATAAGATAAAATAAGATAATCCTTTATTAGTCCCGCAGCGGGGAAATTTACAGGATTACAGCAGCAAAGAGGATAGTGCAAACAAGAGACATAGTAAATAAAAAAAGATCAAAATATGTATTATAAATAAGCAAATGAGCAATAAAAAACAGTAAAGAACAGTAGAGAATCCACAGTAATATTATATATACAGACAGAAACTATTATAAATATTGTATTGCACAGTGTATTAGTGTATTAGTGTATTAGTGCATTAGTGTCATGTGGTCTGCTGGGAGCAGAGCTGGTTGTGCAGCCTGACAGCAGCAGGAAGGAAGGACCTGCGGTACCTCTCCTTCACACACCGGGGGTGAAGCAGCCGGTGGTGAAGGAGCTGCACAGAGCTGCCAGGGTGTCCTGCATGGGGTGGGAGGTGTTGTTCATCAGGGATGACAGCTTGGCCATCATCCTCCTGTCTCCCACCACCTCCACCGTATCCAGTGGACACCCCAGCACACTGCTGACAAGTTTATTTATTCTCTTCCTGTCGGCTAAAGTGAAGTCCGATTATAGTTGTTAATCTTTAAAAAATATATAATAATGTATTATAAACTATTCATGTATTCAGTGGGTTTAAATGCTAAATATGAGGAAGTTGAAGTAAAGTGTATTTTTTCTTCTAGGACCAAAGTCCAAGGCGTCACCATAGCTGTGGCTCTCACCCTGTCAGGATCAGTGCAAACAGCCGCCGGAGGATTTCTCACCGTCTGAACTTCACGGATAGAATTTGACAAACTTAGTTACCTTCTGAAATAAAGACGACTTTGTGCAGGCTGGTTCTCATCCAGCATTTGTAGCTATACCTACGTAAGATAATAAGCCGTGATTCGTAGTTATGCACATAATTAAATAGATGAGTCCAACAATCTTTAGGCCAGGTCACCGTTTGTTCACCATGTAAAACGAGAAGTCAACCTTTATCTTCGTGTCATTTGATTTGCGTAATTCAGTAACAGCACCTCCGTAGTTATGTTAACTCAAACGACAATCTTTTCCTAAACCTAACTAAGTAGTTTTGTTGCCTTAACCTAATCTAAGCTTATTTAGAAAAGACTGTATGCTTGTAACAAGTGGAAATTGACACTGGTTGCCAGCTTTCGTTTTTTCACTTTTCTCTATGGTGGCATTGGTCTGTATTCTCAAAATTTTAGGATTAATGTTGTTGTTGATTTGGTTGTATTTGATCAGGATCAGCTGCTCTGTTTGATTAAAAAAATGTATTTGGATATTTCCTTTGTGATTATTTACATTTTTTAGTCTGACATTTTTTTGAAGGTGTGGAGCCAATTAAATAAAACAACAAATAAACAGTCCATAGTTGAGCAATTTACAGCAGATATGTTTGCTCTGCAGTACAAAGACATCTTTAGAGTTTTTAAGCAACAAAAGTAGATTAAAGCAGTCGGTTACATCCATTGAGCTGGAGTTCAATGGATGTGTGCTCTCCCTCGGGAGTGAATGGAGGAGTCTCGCACCTTGTCATCGTCTCCTCAGACACCAAGTGGTGCATGTTAGTGATGTGTAGAGTTCCCCTTCTCTTTTATATCGCCAACAACTGTCTGACAAGTGGTGACGCAGAACCCAAAGTGGTTTGCGATGGTCTGTATCCAATCACACAGCTGATCGTTGTGGCACTGAAGCAACTTCTTCTGATCGTATTTGACAACGTGACAACAGCCATACTCTATTTCTCGAAAGGGTCGATACTCTGGGATCTTGAGAGATAGCGAGTCGGTGGCCAGATCTTCTACGTCAAACTGATAGCTATTTTTGACTTCTGTGACTTTCACAGTTTTTCCTCTGGGTTTGACTTGACATTAAGCCCGAGGCCGTCGTAATAAGAGTCTGAATCATCGACCTCTGGACTCTCACTGGCCTTTTGCATTTGAACTTTTCCTATATTTTTATGAATGGGCTACTCCAGTGTAGAGGCTAAGAACAGTACAGATGAATACCATCAGTGCACTAAGGGTTGGGCTCTGGCTCAACCTCCTTAAGAGGAGACACCCCAGGAAAATATTGTTCATGCACTTGTCAATTTTGAGATTATTGACTATTTTGCTTCCATACCATGTCTTCTGTAATTTTAAAAAACATATCTTTCAAGGCCATTTTCTCTAAATGAGTTTTTTCCTGAGAATCTGTGTCAGAAATCTCCACTTCAGAAGCATTTACATTCACCAACCTTTCCAGTTTGGTTAGTTTTCCTATCTATAATCTGACGCTTTTACAGAGTTTTTTTTATTTTATTTGCTGTTTGGCAGTATTTTCATGTTTATGGAGTGATACAAAGAGATATCCAAAATTCTGTAAAAACTTTTGACTCTAATATGTCAACAAAATGAAACAAAAATACAATGTTCAGATCTCTGTTCTGGAAATGTATGAAAATGAGCACGGACCTAATAAGAAAATGCCTCATTTGCATTTTCATTCATACAAGTTCAGAAAACTTGTCATCCATAAAATAATGCCTTGATGTAGGTAATCAACAGTGGAAGTTTCCTGGTGACATATATTAGTTAAAATCTTTACCTGGGGTGTTTACCCTTAAACAAGGATACATCATTTAAGGTTTAGGCGACTGGCAAAATTATTTTTCAAATCCAGTTTGATGTCTCTTCTAGTGTCATCTGTGTCTTTGGTGAATACTTGATTTTTACTGCCCTCTGTTGGCTGATCAGTGGTATCAGAAAGTGTGCTGATCAGATGACGAAGTCTCATCTGCTCAGTGAGCACTGTCCTCGTAGAAACAGGAAGGATGTATGTTTTTCATTTTTACATGTTGTGTTTCCCCACACTGTTTACACTACACACAATACGTCTTTATACTGTTCCTATAATACATTCCAGTTATAAAGTGTGTCAGTAACGTCCATGCTGACACTAGTTTGTTCCTCTTCATAACAAACATAAATTGCAATAAACTAGAATCATTTAAAGCAACAATAAAGTTGTATTAATCAAACTGTGAACTTTGAACCTCAGGTTTAAGGAAATAAGTCACTAAGCTGCTCCCCCCTTGGTTACTGTTGCTAGGCCTGTCTATATGGCGTTTTCAACAATATCACTTTAGAGATATTCCAAAGGAGATTATGAAACATCAGAGAGAAGTAGATAGAAAGGGCTACAGGGCCAATATATTATTTATTTTGTTTAACCTTGGTTATGTCTCCCTATATCTTTCATTATCTAATATCAAACTAAATTATTCCACTATTAAATGTATGTTTAAAGTGCGCAATAGCTATTGCTCATACATCGTGAGCTTGATCCATACACTGGATATCATTAATTAATAATAATTCATATTAAACCGTCTTTAATTGCTAACGTGTTAAGCTAGCTAGCTAACGTTATTAGCAGTTTACGATGACGTTGTTGATCTTAGTTGCATTCAGCTGAGAAGCAAGTCTTTAAAACTGTTAAAAACATATACAAAATCTCTTTTCTTGCGTTTTTTGGCTTCGGTAAGACAAAAAATACGACATTCTTGCCTTAACTTTGAGGAAATCTATTGTCGGACTTTCAGAACTTGAAAAACATACCGCGGGAAACTCGACACGCCTCCTGCGTCTAGTTACGCTGCTAAGGAGGGATTGGATTGGACGGTGGCCTTTCTAGGGAGGGGCTTAGTGAAAGGCCAAAACTCCATCTGCTGATGAAGATCATGAAGTATGACTGAAAGCTCCAGAATAGCTATCAAATATATTTATACATGTATTATGCTGTATTGTGATTTTATTGGTCGTTTGTAAAGATCTATGGATATGTTTCGGCCTTTTATATTACTGTTTGATAATATATATTTGATTTTTAAGCAGTGAAGTGAAGTGAAGATAGATGGTGCCAGAACTGGAAAGTTTCAATCGTCAATTTGCACAAATTCACCAGTAAAAAAAACTGCTGCAATTTGCACTAATATTAGCCTGAGGTTCCAGTATTGTTCCATTAATATCAGATTTGTTACTTGTGTAAAAGTAGCAATACCACACTGTAGAAGTACCTGGTCACAGGTAAAAGTACTGCATTAAAAAAACGTACTCATATAAAAAAAATAGCATCAGATCAGCATCAAAATACCAAAGTACCAAAAGTAAAAATACTCATTATACACACACATACACACACACGTTTGTTAATGTAGTTGCATAGAAGTATAAGAAATACTCAATACAAGTACCACAAAATTGAAATTAGTAGTGATTCCCTGTGTTGTATAAATTGTGTCATACTTCTAAATCATTCATATTTGAATCTCTTGTCATGCCAGATGTTTTCATTCAAAGTTTTCCAGATGTTTTTTGATGAGATACTGAAATTAAACATTTTGGTGTCCTACACACTGCTGTTCAGTCTGATAGAATTCAATGTATCATGATTTGCAGCAATAGTAAAATACAAGTTAGGTGACCTAATGTGACTCTGAAGCACATACTATATATACACGATATTTATTGAAACATCCGCTGTCTATCAAACGATTGTGTCTCACCACAGAAACAACAGCTGCTGTGATTTTCTGCCATGAAATCTTCTTATTTTTTATTTTTTCCTGTAAACAAACTCAAACTGAGTCCAATCCGGCATCAGAAAGAAAGTGCTTTTGAATTCCTGTCTCATTTGACAGCTTTTCCATGATTAATGACTCTTTTTGGGCTCATGCTGTGTGTGTGTGTGTGTGTGTGTGTGTGTGTGTGTGTGTGTGTGTGTGTGTGTGTGTGTGTGTGTGTGTGTGTGTGTGTGTGTGTGTGTGTGTGTGTGTGTGTGTGGATACATGTGTGTGTTTATTTGCATGTGTTTGATGATGTGAGAGTGGGAAAGACAAAAAAAAACATCAACGTGCAGATTATTAACTTGCAGCAGTGAATATTTTGTTTCCATTCTGTTAATATTAACTTGCAGCTCTTTGTTTTTATTGTCACAAAGTCAAAGTCAAAGTCAAAATCAAAAGGAAACGGAAGCTCGCTCTCCATGATTTGGGTCAGAAATGAGAGCTTGTTGTGGCCCCGCTCCTGAGTCCTGGCTGCCGTCCTCGTGTCCATGAGAAAAAAAGGGCCTTTTACAGAGCGCCTTCTTTTAAAAGAAGGGTGTTGGGGAGGTGGTGGGGGGAGTGGAGGTGGGGCTTGAACATACATAAGAGGCGAAGAAAGTCCGCCAGTCCTAATTTTGGCTAAACCATCCCCAGACAATTTGCTGTTGCTCAACCTAAACGAGGAAGCTGATTGGATCTTTACATCCGTTTAGACCCTCCTTATCCACCAGGAGATCGGCCTCGTTAGTGATGAGCACAGGCAGGTCACTCAGAACTTCATCCTGTATGTTGGGTGAGGACAACGTGACGGGGGTCCAGTCCCAGGGCCTGGTCCTGCAGCCCGCCTGGGACTACCTCCACCGGAACCACCACGACCTCCTGAGGAGCCCTCTGTTCCCCGTGGTCCTCTCCGTCACCTCCTACTTCCTCCTGGTGGGTCTTTACACCCTCCTCGACCTGCTGGCGCCCACCTGGCCCTGCATCAACCGCCACCGGCTCCACCCAGACCGACCCGTCACCTGGCCTAACATCTGGACCACCCTGGGCGTCACTGTCTACAACCACCTGCTGTACATCTTCCCCGCCGCCGTCGCCCAGTGGCTGTGGAGGCCGCCCACCCCGCTGCCCTGCGAGGCGCCCACTCTCTGGAGCTTCTTCCTGGGCATCCTGGGCTGCACGGTGGTCTTCGACTTCCAGTACTACCTGTGGCACCTGCTGCACCACCGGGTCCCGTGGTTGTACCGCACGTTCCACGCCGTGCACCACCAGTACAACCAGTCCTTCAGCCTCGTCACCCAGCACCTGTCCGGGTGGGAGTTGTTCAGCGTGGGGTTCTGGGCCACAGTGGACCCGGTCCTGCTCCGGTGCCACTGCCTCACAACGTGGGCCTTCATGGTCTTCAACATCTACATTTCCACAGAGGACCACTGCGGCTACGACTTCCCGTGGGCCATGCATAACCTGGTGCCCTTCGGCCTGTGGGGCGGTGCACCAAAGCACGACGCCCACCACCAGCGGCCCAGCACCAACTTCGCCCCGTTCTTCTCCCACTGGGACTGGATGGGGGGCACCCACTCTGAGCCGACTCCCACCGACCACGCTGCAAAGGAGGAACCGTCCGAGACCAAAGGGAGAAACGACTAAAGAACTTCAATAATCTCTCATTTTCGCTCTTTTACTCAAACTGCCTCTTTTGTAAATGCTCTCCCTCCAACAGCAGACCAGTTTCTCTCTTTCCTGTGTGTCCTTTTGATATTTCCTTTGTGGATATATTCTCTAACAGAACACTTCACAGTTTATGAGCTGTTATCAGTCTAACATCTGGTAAGTTGTTGAGAAAAATGACCTTTTTTTTTATGTCTGCTTCATGTACATCCATAAAGATTTCTCATTCATGTTGATTAAAGGTTACGGTCAGGTATCTCAGGTCAGTTTCCAGACACAACATATTTCGAGCTCTTATTTGAATATTTTGCTGATGGTAGATGTGATTAAAAGCACACATAAGCAGCGTACGTTGTCCCTCTCTTCCTCCTCAGCACTGATCCTCTCGCTCACACGCATGAATAGTGGCCTTTTTATCTGCACGCCAGTATGATGCGTGGGCGAAATACTAATCTAACGCCTCTCTCTTTGAGATGCTCCTGCTGGAAGAGTTTCTCAATAAAACTCTCTTAAATAAGACAATACCTTTTGTGATACAACTCTGAAAATAATCTTTTTTTATTATGTCTTTATGTTCAAAGCAGCAGGTCATACTATGTTGGACTGATGGAGATTACTTCGAGAATAAACAGATTACTCATTCATTCATTAGAATAAATCAAAATGCAAAGTAGCTCAGAGATAATGTGCAAATAAAATACATTTCCAATGAAATACTGACTACTTCATCTTTGTAGAAAAGTGTATTTTTACTCATACGTGCACCTGCATTTCAACTAACAAACCAGCAGAGGTCCCCCTTTTCTTCCAGAGGCAATGAGAACATATCAAGTCACTTCTAAAATACTTATTTTGACAAATTAAACTATAGCAGGACACACGATACACACTTCTCCCTTTGTGCAGTGGAATACCTACTAATATTACACAGGAAACGCAGTGTGTGGTAGTACTGTGGTGATCGGCTGTGTAACTCTTTGTTTCCATGTTCTTGGTATCAACACCTGCAGTCAGAACTGGTTTGGCTTGTTTCTGGTTTTACAAGGGAATTTACTGTTGCAACAGGTAGTGCTTATTTTAGAAACACAGACGCCTCCAGCAGATCTGTCTGTGTTAGAATTATTCTGGAATTTCTAATTCTAATTATGAATTAAATAAACAGACTTTATCCCACACTTAATATGTCACAGATGTGTATGCATTCTCTGCATTAGTTCACTTTTTAAAATAATCTTAAATGGGTAAAAAGATTACATTATGAAGGTCAAGTTGACCTATTTCCTGTCTCATTTCTAAGAAATGTGAAGTTTAAACACCTTTGTTTTGTTCTGCAAACTCTTATTCTGCAAAATCTGAAAAATATTGTTGCACATATGTCATTCTTGTGGTTACAGGTCTGTTGCAATTTACGAGCAGCCTAAAGCACGGGATTGTTGCAGCATGGAAATATGCAATAAAGACAACCACGAGTGAGCAACTGCAGAAGTTACTCATCTGAACCTTTGCCCTCATTTATTTTCTCCATAATGATAACCACATGCATGCTTAAAAACGCAGAATTATAAAACATGGCCTAATTTTAAATAAACCAATAATCTGGATACTTTTGTGTAAGAATTGGCAGATGTTTGTTAATCAGTTTATCCTTTTCACTATCCATCAGTGTAATTGTTCTTTTTGTACACTTTTACGAAGTAATGGTTACAGAGAAGATTGTTATCATGAAGAGCTAAATAAACCAGCAGCAGGTTAGCCTGGTTCTGTCTGCAGGTAACAAAATCCACCTACCAGCACCTCTAAATGTTTACTAACCAACATGACCAGAAGAACCACAACATTTTGCTTTTACACACAGTTTATGTGCGATTCAAACTAACAGTATATATAACATTACACACTGAATCTATGTGCAGTAGCTGCGTTTAGTGCAGTAAAAACGTTCCAAGTTTACTATATTGAGAAAAAACTGGATTGTTTTAACGTGGGACCTTGCTTCATGTTCACCTTTTAAGTATTCTGCCTTTCAATCCTACATAATAATTCATCATGCATTCTGCTACAGGGTTAATGTTTCACTCCCAAATGTTAAAGAAACAAATTACATTTTACAAATCAACCAATGTTTCTGTGTTATAAACATAATTTAACACCTCTCATAAGACTCATTTCCTTCTTCTCTTCCTGTCACATATATAATCCATCTATAAATCTCTAAATCCTCCTCCTGTTGGTATTTTACTATCAGTTACACTTTACAGCTGCAGCTTTCTTTGTTTACACGGTGTAGTTGTGTAAATGTACCACGGGCGGGGAGTGGCTCCGTCCTCAACATGTGAAAAGAAGGTATTCCACTCCGAGACAAAAGGTAAGATGACACTCAACAACAGCAATCATTTACGTCGACCTCAGCCAGTCATTAAACAGGAAGCTCTCGCCATTCAGTGTGTGTGCGTAGCTGTGGGGGAGGGGACTCTATGGGTGGGGTCACTGCTTCAAACACACTTCTTATCTCGAGATAAAATACAAGGAGAATTGTCTTTGGTTCACAAGGCCCCTTTGTTGACAGCATATTGTCTTTTAGGGTATAAAGTGGGGGTTGAATTAGGAGATTTGTTAGTGAAAGTGAGCTGTGTAGCTTTAATGTTTTCCGTGTTTCATAGAGAGTAGACCCTGAAACTATAGCCCCATCCTCACAACAAGCCTCGTCACGCTCTGACACATTCTTTAACTCCCTCCAGTCTGACCGTCTTTGTTTTTTTACTTCAGAAAAGCACGTTAAACAACTGATCAAACACAAAAATTAAATAAAATAAAGTCCGCCTCTAGAAACAAACAAACAACCAACTCAACACATTCCATGAATTCCTAACATTTCCTCAAGATGATGAGAACAATCCATGACAAAGGGTCTCCGGCTGAGTGGAGAAAAAAAAGAGGACAGACGGTGACTCACTCCGCACAGGAATTTAAATCGGTTACGCAATATATATATATCTAAAAAAAGGAGTATCACAGAAACTGCATCACGTTGTTTTAATCATTTATTTAAGGAACTATGTAACAGTGGCAAACTTTTTTTCTTTTCTTCTTCTCAACATTTAAGCACATGTGGTTCAAGATGACGCCATAAAAACATTTAAACAAAAAAACAGGTATGAATATTACGTTTATAATTTTACTAAACCTGCACTTTTTGTCTCTTCAGTGCAGTGAACTAGTCAGTCACAGTCTTGGGAAAAAAACAAAAAAACTCATTTTATGCCTTTAAAAAAAACCTTCTCTCGATTTATATATAAATAAAAAAAATGAAAATATGCATCCATGTTTCAACACTAAATAGCTCATAATAAAGTCTCATACATCTAAAAAGGTCCTCCGCTCTCCAATCTTCACAGTTAAGAGTTCATCTTTGGTTACTACCTGAGGTGACCTGGTTGTGACCGATGGGCCTTATGTCGGTTATTACCGACCTATTAATATGTCTCAGTGTCCTTTAGCGCAAGAACAGGCGTGATATCCAATCAGAGTGTCTATATGTTCTCTTCTCTGGATCTCTAACAGGAGCTGCTCTGCGTGTTCCCGCTGTCCGACACGTACTTGTTGCTCTTCTTGGAGTACTTCATGGAGCTGAAGGAGACCCTCATCCTCTCCACCGTCCTGCTGCTCCTGCACAGCAGCGTGTTCTTCACGTGGTTCCTGAAGTCCTCGGACACGTAGTAGTAGATGAACGGGTCCAGGCAGCTGTTGAGGCTCGCCAGGCACAGCGTGGAGATGTAGAAGCTGTAGCCGTTGTTCACCACGCCGTCCTTCAGCAGCGAGTAGTGCACCACCAGCATGATGTTGCTGGGGATGAAGCACACGAGGAACGTCACCAGGACCGTGACGATCAACACCACGGCCTTCTGGCGGTTCTTGGCCGCCGAGCTTTCCCCCATGGCGTTCCCCAGAGCGCGGAGCAGCAGGACGTAGGCCACGACGATGACCACGCACGGGACGAGGAACACCACCAAACCCATGAAGATGAAGTAGAAGTACGGGAGCTTCACGGACGGGAACGGGTCGAGGGCGTCCTGTATGACGTTGACGTCGTGGCAGGTGGTGATGTTGGGGTCTTTGAGCTTGGCGGTGTGGTCGTACAGGTACAGCGGCGTGCTGGTGAGCCAGACGAAGGCCCAGATGGCCACGCAGACGCCGACGGCCACCTTGTTGTTCTTCCTCTGCTGCGACAGAGGGTGAGCCACCACCCAGTAGCGCTGCACGCTGAGGCAGGCGATGAAGAGGACGGAGCAGTACATGTTCCCGTAGAAGAAGCTCACCACAACTTTGCACAGCGGCTCTCCGTAGATCCAGTTGTTGCCGTTGAGGTGGTAGGAGATCTTCAGCGGCGTCCAGATGACAAAGAGCAGGTCGGCCAGGGCGAGGTTGGCCATGTAGATGGAGGACGGGTGCTTCTTCTTGGTACGGAAGAGGAAGACCCAGATGGCCATGCCGTTGACGGGAAGCCCCACGACAAACACGATGATGTAGACGATGGGGAGGAAGACGGTGGTGAGACTGCTCTTCAGCGTGTCCGATGTCTTCTGGTCCACAATGACTTGATTGGAGTTTGAAGGGTCATTGAAGCCGATGAACCCACGTCCTTTACCTGAAACAATACAACAGAAATTAACACACCAGAATATTACTAAATCAATTATCCAAAAAGACAAAACATTGTCAACTATTTCTACAATAGAGTCCAGCTTCTCAAAAGTGATGATTTGCTGCTTTTCATCATTATAAAATCCACAAACTGAGTATCTTTGTGTTTACACCAGAACTAATTATGTGACAATGTCAACTATAACTTTTCTTTTTAAGAAAAAAAGTTAAAATATATCATGAAGTCGTCTTTAATGAAAATGATCATTATTATGCAAGCCATAATAAAAACAACAAGCCTATGCAAACTAATCATGAAACCCAAGTAATGCAATGCAAGTTATTAAAATATGAATACAGGTAAAGGGCAAAAAGATTAGCTTATCTTGTTAGATGTCATTTCCTTACGCATACATTGCCCAACATTCCTTTCGCCCAAAGTCACAGGTATCAGTTCATCAAAAGGTCTCTCTTATTATAGCAACATTTAAAAACATTTCTGGTAGTACAGTCGATGTGACACAGCCTGTCTGTCTGTCACACTCTTGGGAGGAGACCATGGACACACTGCGTTTCCAACACAAGAAACTTCCGCTCTTACCTTTGAAATTTGCTGGATTTGCGGCAGAAAAGCAGCAGAAAATCAAGAGTAGCCACGAACACCGACATAAATCCATGTTTGTGTTCTTCACGAGCTCTCAGCTTGACTGCTCTCTTAACAGTCTCCCTCCAGCAACTTCTTAAATGTGTCCTACGACCGTGAAGGCCACACCCCGAGACTACCTGTCCGTGCGACAGGTACGTCACCTGTGACCCCGCCCACCTGGCTGACGTTTCACCCTGGAGGTTTCTGTTCAACCAACATAAACTACAAATAATAAGTATATATAAAGGAGTACTTTTAATAACTTGAATATTACTTTTTTTTAATTTTAAATAAAACAAATACTTCAGATATACTTTGTTTATGTAATTCTTCTGATGGCACTTATATTTTTTATTATATTTTATTTAATAATTTTCTTAAGATGTAACCTTTCAGTTTTTCAGGTCTGTTGAATCTCACAGCAACTGACTGAAATTTTTTGGACCTATTTCACAATTTCTTGCAACAGAATTATTTTGGTCCTGCAAGAAAAGAAAAAAACAGGTTTAACAGAGATAGCCTCTCCTTAAAGGACGTGTTGAAATGTTTGTATATAGTATAAACATGAATTATAGATTGAACTGCCTGCTCTATTATATTCCTTTCTGCAGTTCACCTACTTAACTTGACTACTATTATCATAACTATTTTATTTTCAATTAACATATGCTTCATTTTATTTTATTTACTCATCCAGTTTTTTATTTTATTTACTTTTTTATTATATATTTATTTATTTATGGGTTGGTGGAAGGTCGTTTTTTTGTCACAGGGAGAAAAAAACAAGATTGTTCTGTGGTTTGGAAGAGTAAACAATTTTTCATTTGATTCTTTGCTGTATTCTTTATTTTGCGTGGATACGTACAGTTTTTTGTGATGTTTTGGACTGGAACTGAAGATAGTATATAAGATAATTTGGTCGCTAATTTGGTGTTTATATCATTTTTTCTCCAGTAACTGACATCACAGAATATTGAAAAATATCCATCACAAGGTCCTCAAGCCCAAATTCATCTTCAAAATCCAAAACCCAAAGATATTTAGCTTATTTTCATATAGGAAAAGCAGAAAATCCTTACATCCAAGAGGCTGGAACGGTCAAATTATTGACATTATCTCTTAAAAAACTATTTGAAGAATGTATCAGTTATCAGTGCAGATTAATTATCTGTTGGTAGACTAATGGACTACTTCTTTCAGGTCTAAATTTAACATTTTATTACAGTTCTCACACAGAAGAAAACTATTACTATTCCATGCTGATGATGTGGACAGACAGATATGTTCTATCTCATATCTTATCATATAACAGTTTCTGTGTAAAAACACCATGCAACCTCTCTCCCTCCCTTATTGTGTCTAAACTGGTCTTATCATTAAAGAGGATCAGTTGAATCTTAAACAACAGTGAAGCTACCTAGTAACCGCTGTAAATATGTTACTGAGTGATGTGTTCGTGTACAGTTGTTTTTACTCCTGTAAATATCTGAACTGGTGCATTCATTAAAAGCCGAGGCGGAGACCTTTAGGGCAGAAATATCAAGCGACAAGAGTCTAAACGAGAATAGAGTTCAGTATGGAAAGCTTTTAGGTCATTAATAGTATAAAACGTTATAAATTGGAATATTTTTGCAAACTATGTTTCACTTTAGGGAAACTTATTTGTACAACTCTTTTGGCCTGTTTTGATGAAATTCAAATTAGATGCATAAAATACTACAACTGTATATTCATCATGTTGAAAAACACAGTCTTTCTAGCCGTCTTCGTCAATTTCAATACATCCCAATAAATACAGTGATTGTAATTTACTTCACCAAAGTAACACCATAAACCCAAGAGACGTTTTGTATTGTTGGGGAGAGAAAGAGACGTCATGCCAGGCAGCATTATGTAGATCTAATGTGTTAGAACATTTAAGGACTTTAGGAAGACCAATACAATGAACGATGAATTTACAGATTAAAGTATTAAGAGATTAAAATATGAGAAAATGTCAATAACCAAAAGTTTTTAGACTTTAAAGCCATTAAATGCAATTAAATATCTGTTTGATTATCATACCGGCGGCCAAAGTATAAAAGTATGATGAAAACCAGCAGGGACAAATATGGCTTAGAATTATTTAGTGCTTACCTGTAGTTTAAAACAACAACCTTTTTGCTAAAAGCCAACATTTGCCCATTATAAGTTGATTATCTTCCTACTACTGCAGTATTGACAGTGTTTGCTGCAGGTCTGATGGTACAAAAAACATGTTGAACAGCCCCTGCAGCCACGACAACCCTATAATTAAGTTTTTAGAAAAACATCTGACAGCCTGAGATCCGATAAAAAAACATTGATTAATGAACATAACTGCCTACAGCGCAAATGTAAGACTTTTTTTTATACCTTCCAAGACATTTTCTGTGTGTTTTTAGGAAACTGAGCTCAACGCTTTCTGAGACTTTAAAAAGACCTGAAGGTTGCACATTTACATTTATTGACACACTTTGAAACGATTACTTCAAAAACACATAATAGAGATATACAAACACATGTCAAGCTTGTATCATGTATCACACAACATGCTAAGACTTTTGGCACGTCAAAACTCTGACAAAGAATTAATCTCAGCTTGGACTAAACGATCAGATACAATAAAAAAACAAAACATAATTCACGTCCCAAAGAAAACCAATAAAACTGCATGGATACTTCTTATTAAATATCAGATGTATTATCCAAGATATAAAAATAAAACTGCATTTACATTTACTTAGACAGCTCAAAGCTTCGAGGAGGTTTTTAAAAACAGATGAATCTTCAAAGTTTCCTCACAGAGACAAAGGAAGTCACATGAAAGAAATCCATAAAGATGATGAGTCAGCACTCGGTGCTCTGCGTGTTCCCCGACTCCGACGTGTACTTGTTGCTCTTCTTGGAGTACTTTAGTGCGCTGAAGGAGACCCTCATCCTCTCCACCGTCCGCTCGCTCCTGCAGAGGAACGTGTTCTTCACGTGCTCCCTGAAGTCCTCCGAGATGAAGTAGTACACAAACGGGTCCAGGCAGCTGTTGAGACTCGCCAGGCACAGCGTGGACACGTAGAACCCGTACAGGTTGTTTTCCGCCCCGCCCAGAAGGAGGATGTAGTGCACCAGCAGCATGATGTTGCTCGGGACGAAGCACACCAGGAACATCACCAGCACCGTGACGATCAGGACCACGGCCTTCCGACGCCTCTTGGCGATGGCTGGGTCCGCCATGCTGTTTCTGAGGGCCTTGAGCATGAGGACGTAGGAGATGATGCAGACGACGGTGGGGGCGACAAAACCGAGAGTCCCCATCGTCAGGAAGTAGCCCGCCGCCATTTTCTTCTGGCTGGGTTTGGTGACGTCGTGGCAGGTGAGGATTCCCATGTTGCTCACGCGGACCTCTTGGTCGTAGAGGTAGAGCGGGATCGTGATAAGCCAGACCGTCACCCAGATGGCGACGGAGACGCCGATGGCCACAGAGTTGGCCTTCTGGTGGTGGGACAGCGGGTAGACCACAGCCCAGTACCGCTGCACGCTGATGCAGGCGATGAAGGCGATGGAGCAGTACATGTTGCCGTAGAAGAACGCCACCAGCACCTTGCAGAGTCCGTCACCGTAGATCCAGTCGTTGCCGTTCAAGTGGTACGCGATCTTCAAGGGCACCCAGATGACGAAGAGCAGGTCGGCCAGGGCGAGGTTGGCCATGTAGATGGAGGACGGGTGCTTCTTCTTGGTCCGGAAGAGGAAGACCCAGATGGCGAGGGCGTTGGCGGGAAGCCCCACGACGAAGACGACGATGTAGACGATGGGGAGGAAGACGGTGGTGAGGGGGCTGCTCAGGACTTGTTTGGCGATGGAGCTGACCCAAACCCCATCGTTGGTCTCCGTACCGGTGAGGCCTCGTCCATCTGAGAGAAGATATGAAACGAAAACATGTGAGAAGCAGAAGTGCAACAGGTCGACGTGAAGGAACGTGATCTGAATTTACCTCCAATACCACACTGTAGAAACACTCCACTACAAGTTAAAGTCCTGCAATCAAAACCGTTCTTAGCTAATTTTACTTCCAAAACTGAAAGTATATTATAGTAAATGTTCCCTGTCAGGGTTTTACTATCATATCTGATGTTTCTGGATTCATATTACTGCTGCATTATGTTTCCGTGCATTCTAACTTCTTTATATCCTGTTGTCTAGTTTAATATACATCAATGCATCATATTTTATAAGATCATCATGTTTGTCTCGGTCCTGTGAGAACCTCGTATCTCTAAAAAGAACAAACAACCAGTTTTCAGCTTTGTGACGATGCATTTTCCAGCTGATCCAAGAGGCTTTTTAAAGAGTTCATTTATCTGAAGAAGTAGGAGGATTTTCTCAACACATAAAGGAAACACTTCATCCTTCAGTTTATCACAAACATTCAACATCAACACATCTGGAGATACAAGGTTTTACCTGGACAGGAAGGGGATGAAAAACTGTCATCGGAGAAGAAACTAAAGCTGACAAATGTAGTAGAAAGTACAATATCTACCTCTGAGATGGAGTGAAGTAAAAGTACAATATTTACATCTGAGATTTAAAGCAGTAAAAAGTACAATATGTACCTCTGAGATGTAGTAAAAAGTACAATATGTACCTCTGAGATGTAGTGAAGTAGAAAGTACAATATGTACCTCTGACGTGTAATGGAAGAGAAAGGTAAAGTTGCATACAATGGAAATACTCAGGTACAAGTACGTCAGGTTTGTACTTAAACACAGTACTTGAGTTACATTCCATCAGTGTGAACACTACTACTTATACTCATAATTAACCACCATCTACTTCACATAATACTTTATCACTTATTAAATATGATCAGACTACTCCTGACGTGTTGATCGACCCCAACACATCAAACAAACACATTCTTCCTCTGTCAGTCAGAACAAAGCCCTCCACGGACCCCAGCACAGGTGGAACCAGCACAGGTGGAACCAGCCTTTACCTTGCTCTGACGCGCAGGTGTGCAGCAAACACAGCAGCAGGAGCGGCTGAAAGCATCGCGTCCTGTCGGCCATGACTGCTCCCAGATACCGAGCCCTGTCCGCGGGTGTGGCTGCGCTTCTTTAACTGCCATCCCGGTCCCACGGAGCCGGGGTTTGACCGACCGAGACACGCCTCTCAGGTGATGTCAGAGGTGTGACGCTGTCCTTCCCTCAGGTGAGTTCATGGTGACACCAGTAACAGGTTGTCACATGACACTGGTTTCACACCAGTAAACAGCTGATGGTGTTATTATTAAACGACATTTGTTATTATTATTTTCTTATTTAAGTGTCCTTTGAAAAAGATTTGACTTCAGAGGTGAAGACATTTACTCAAGTACTACTTTTGAGATACTGACCTACTTTACTTTTACTTTTCACTCTGCTTGTTTCATTTATTTGGCATCTGTAGTTACAAGTTACTTTGCAGATCTAGATTTCTAATAAAAATATAAATCCACTAATAATAATCCTGCAAATGTCCCCGCTGTGGAACTAATAAAGGATTATCTTATCTTATTTTATCTTATAAATGATGATGAATTAATACAGGTTAAGCAGCAGTAATAAAGTAATTAAATTAGCTCCACCTTTATCAGCTGTAACATAAATGTGATAAATATATAAAGCAATAATTGGAATCCAGTAGGCCTGATAATACTACTTTTTTACTTTTTAATATTATTGACAATATCATTCTCTATATCATGCTCAATATTAATAGTGCTAGTTTTACTTCCTATACACTATATATATATATATATATATATATATATATATAGCGGGTAAAATAAGTATTGAACACGTCACCATTTTTCTCAGTAAATATATTTCTAAAGGTGCTATTGACATGAACTTTTCACCAATGTCGGTAACAACCCAAGTAATCCATACATACAAAGAAAAGCAAACAAATAAGTTCAGAAATTAAGTTATGTGTAATAAAATGGAATGACACAGGGAAAAAGTATTGAACACATGAAGAAAGGGAGGTGCAAAAAGGCATGGAAAGCCAAGACACCAGTCAGTGATTAGAAAGCAGTCCTGCCCCTTGTCGATGCAAATTAATATCAGCTGGTTCAGTCCCAACTGATGGCCTATAAAAAGGTGTCTCATTACCAAGGTGTCAAACAACAAACATCTCATGATGGGTAAAAGCAAAGAGCTCTCTCAAGACCTTCACAACCTTATTGTTGCAAAACGTACTGATGGCATTGGTTACAGAAGGATTTCTAAACTTCTGAATGTTCCAGTGAGCACTGTTGGGGCCATAATCCGGAAGTGGAAAGAACATCATTTCACCATAAACCGGCCACGACCAGGTGCTCCTCGCAAGATTTCTG
The DNA here is from genome assembly GCF_027596085.1 of Anoplopoma fimbria. Taxonomy (NCBI): domain Eukaryota; kingdom Metazoa; phylum Chordata; class Actinopteri; order Perciformes; family Anoplopomatidae; genus Anoplopoma; species Anoplopoma fimbria. The sequence goes on along the minus strand of NC_072462.1, from coordinate 3,179,521 downwards.
TCAGAGGAGTGAAAATAATTATCAGAAGAGTTGTCCAAGAGCCAAGGACCACTTGTGCAGAGCTTCAGAAAGACCTGGAATCAGCAGGTACAATTGTTTCAAAGAAAACAATAAGTAATGCACTCAACCGCCGTGGCCTGTATGCACGCTCACCACACAAGACTCCATTGCTGAAGAAAAAGCATGTTGAAGCTCGTTTAAAGTTTGCTGCACAACATTTAGACAAGCCTGTGAAATACTGGGAGGATATAGTCTTGTATGTATGGATTACTTGGGTTGTTACCGACATCCGGTGAAAATTTCATGTCAATAGCACCTTTAGAAATATATTTACTGAGAAAAATGGTGACGTGTTCAATACTTATTTTACCGGCTATATATATATATATATATATATATATATATATATATATATATATATGTATTCTCTATTTAAACTTTGTTGTTGTAATTTTACTTTTTGTCTTTTAGTCTTTTTATTTACTATTCTTTTGTTTACTATTATTGCTATTTCATTTTATTTGGCACTTGTGTCAGTATTTCTTCTTTTACACTTAATAATTATTATATTGTTCATATATGTTAATATTTTTATTACATTGTTTTTTGTTGTTATGCTGTTTTAATCTTTGATCAAACTCCTTTGAGAATAAAGTTATATCTTATCATATCTTGTTCTTTGTAATTTAAGTACATTTTGATGTGAATACTCGTGTACTTTTACTTGATTTGAATGCAGGACCTTTACTGGCAACATAGTATTTTTACACTGTAGTATTGCTTCTTTACTTACGTAAAAAAAACTGAATGCTTCTTCAACCTCTGCTTCTCGATTTTATGAAACACAAGCATCAAACTGATGAAAAGGTAATTTCCTAAATATATAATTAAAGCCATAGTTTGACCTACTTCTGTTTTTCACCACATTACTTGTGACCTTATCAAGAAAGCAGAACAGAAGCTGCTGTACGTGAAAATATGCACACAGGTGTGTACATGTCTTTGTTATGTGATTATGTTATATTAAGAGCAATATTTTAGTTTGGTTACTGGATGACTGACTCTTTCTTTAAGCTGGTTCAAGTCTTCCTTTGTTACATATTATTCCATATTCTATAATAAAGGGATCAAATGTGTGTAAATAATGATAATACCAAAAGCAACCATTTCTTTGACTTAATTTAAACCCAATATGTAGAAAAGAGCTGAAGTTGTAGCTCTTTACATTGAATGAAAGTGACAAAACAAAGAAAAGACCACAAACCATTATTTCACCAAATAAGGAAATATCTTTATGTACATAAGTGAAATTGTCTTGTACATGACGAAGTATATATTCTTTATATTCTTTGTGTTTCAATGTTAATTGAACATCTTTTTGTTTTTGGAAAGTTTTCAGACACAACAACACATTTAAAGACGGACTCTCAGGAACTGTGATGAAACAGGTTTTTTTTTACAATCTTTGGACATTTAACATCCTGAACAATTAATTAAAAAGATAATTGGCAGACTTATCGAGTGGACTTAGAGAAGTACTCAACAGTACATCAAGTTGTATAACATTAAAAGATTCAAAAAGTATTTATTCGGTCAGTATCTATTTTATACTATCACATGACTTTCTGCTGAGACCGATATAAACACAGATAAAGAGGTTTCCTTTTATTATCAGTATCTTAGCGCTTCCTGCTGGAGGAGAAAAGACAATAAAACTGCAGTGATACTGTGTATAATATACTTGAAGTACTTCACACTTCCAACCAGCAGAGAGCAGCGTGCAACAAACTACTGTTATCTCCAAAACACTATCACAACGATAAGATAACAGATTCATTCAGATGCCAAACATGGAAAATAAAAGGTGAATACTTTCTTTAAAAAAAGTAAAAAGTACGACATTGACAGTTTTTCAAATGTGAAACATAAAAAAAGACAAAGTAGCAAATAGTTTCCTTCCGTTAACTCTAATACTAACAGATTCACTTGCAGCTTATAAACTTAATAAACTCTTATTCTACAGTGCAAAAAAATAAAAAGCATTTCAGAGTATCAACTGTTCCTTATCTAATCTCTACTTCCTTCATATCAAAAGCCTCTTCTGTCATTGCACAAAACAAAGTTATTTCTGTTGGCAGCACTTCAGTCGTCCTCCCTTCATCCTGAAAGAAAAATAAACTACAGATTCACTTTGTGCTCTTTATTGGCTGTTACTTGGACTTCATAATACAATCTTTCTACTGTTTAATGATTTTAAAATCACAGGTAGGAGTCAGTTCATCTGATCACACCAGCAGCTTCTTGTACTGGCTGTTGAGGTTCGCCTGGTAAGAGTCCATCTTTGCGACCGGAGTGTTCATTTTGGAGCTTTCTGCACGGCTGGATTTCAGAATTGTTCTGCTGCTGGATCTGCTGAACGCAGAATGGCTGCTGTTGCTGTTCCCATCCGTGACCTTCTGACACCTCAGCGCGCTGGAGAGCTGTTTCTGGCACTGGGATGATCCAAAGTAGTAGACCAGAGGGTCCAGGAGGCAGTTGAGACTCCCGACACACAGGAACACCAGGTAGACGGCGTAGGAACCGTCAGGGGCCTCCTGGTTCTGCTGGACCCCCTTGTTGAACTGCAGGTAGTGCGCCAGGAGGAGGCAGTTCGTTGGCGTGAAGCACAGCACGAACATCACCAGCACCGTAAACGCCATAACAATCGCTCTTGCTCTCCTGCGGGAGCTTCCAGGGAAACCTTTCGGGACTCTGCTGAGCGACCAGATGACCCGGGCGTAGGACACAGCGATGACGAGAAGAGGCAGGAAGAAGAGGGCGACGCAGAGGGTGACGAAGTACGCCTTGTAGCGCCAGATCAGCTGGCTCGCCAGTTGCACGTCGTGGCAGGTGGTGATGTCCAACTCCTGGAGGTGGAAGGTCTGGTCGGAGAGCACCAGGGGCACGGAGCCGGCGAGGGATATAATCCACATGGCCACGCAGGCTATGTTGGCGTTGCGGGGCCTCCTCCACGACAGGGAGTCGATAGGGTAGACCACGGCGAGGAGACGGTCCACGCTGATGCAAGCTATGAGGAGCACGGAGCAGTACATGTTCCAGTAGAAGGCGGCGGTGACCACGCGGCACATGAGCGGGCCGAATATCCAGTCGTTGCCGCCGAAGTGGTAGGAGATCTTGAAGGGGAGCAGCGAGGCGAAGAGCAGGTCGGCGGAGGCCAAGTTCAGCATGTAGATGGCGGCGGGCTTCTTGGGTCGGATCCCCCGGGCGAAGGCCAGAATGGCAGCGACGTTGATGGGAATGCTGACGAGGCAGATCAGAGTGTAGAAGGACGGGATGAGGATGGTGGACACGGGGCCCGTTAGGAACTGAAGCGCCGCCTCGGAGATGTTAGGCTGGACGGAGACGTTCGCATTACGCATCCAGATACTTTTGGAGAGATTAGATTTAAAGACGTTGTTGTCTGCATAAAGGTCACTCAGGTCAAGGTGGTCAGCCGAAGGGTCAAAGAAGGTGAAGGTCCTCCCTCGTGCACTGACTGGAGAGAGAAAGACATGTGTCAGGGTTTAGGGTTGTTTATTCGGGACATTGACAGGTATTTTATTCATATAGTGATTTCATTTATAGAGATGAAACAACAGAAAAACAAGAGGCGACTATTGTTTTTGATACAAAATGTTGTTTTTATCTAAAACTTCCAGATTTTGAAATGTGAATATTTGTTGTCTTCTATTTCATTGAATTTAATATCTTATCTGAAATTATGCTGGGTTATTGACAAAACAATTAATTGAGAAAATTGTAAGCAGCTTAACCCATACTGAGAGTTATTGGTAAAAGAGTTGCAAACCTTAAATCAATTAGACGACGGACAGAAAAGAATAAGTTTTGTTCGTTTTAAAGCTACAATTGTGAAAAAAAGAAAGTATTCTCTGGTTTCAGGTCTTTCTCAGTATTATGTTGTTAACTAAACGTCTTTGAGTTTGGCACTTCTTGGTTGAAAAAAAGACATTTGATGACGTCACTTTGACTCTTGGTCATTTTTTTTTACATGAATTTTTTCATAAACTTTTATAAATATATAAAAAATAGTCATTATTCTAGTTAACCACTGTGTTATTATAATTTATTACAGGGCTGCAACCAACAGTTCATTATCGATTAAATTCCTAAAGCTCAAGGTGACGTCATCAAATGTCTTGTTTTGTCTGACCAAACCAAAAGCTACAAAATGTTAATATTCAAGCAGTTGAAACCAGAGACTGTTTGACATTTAAACAATTAATGTATCATCAGAATGATTAATATTCTTTTGACTGGAATTCGATCTAAGTATCTCCAGTAAATATTTTCAAAGTATGCATTTTTTTCCCACCATATTGTACCAAATGTGCAGTGAGATTAGTCTTAAATCCTAAATGAATAATATAATAAATATAATTTAATAATTTTATTACACATAACTTCATTTCTGAACTTGTTTGGTTGTCTTTGTATGTATGGATTACTTGGGTTGTTACCGACATCTGGTGAACATTTCATGTCAATAGCACCTTTAGAAATATATTTACTGAGAAAAATGGTAATCCATACATACAAAGAAAACCAAACAAGTTCAGAAATGAAGTTATGTGTAATAAAATGGTAATAAATAGGTCTTCTCACCGTTATTGGCAGCAGCCGAGGCAGCGTGCACGCACACCAGCACCAGCAGCAAAGTCTTTGGACACATTGCTGCGCAAAAAGTCATGAAAAACAGCAGAAATATTATTAAATATCGATAATCCTCATGCAGTCCAACGCTGTCCGTGTCGTCTCACCCAGTGCAGACAGCAGAGTGTTTAATGTCCGCCCACAGTCCATCACCAACTACAGCCTGCAACACATTCCGATCCTCTGATGTCACATTTACAGTCACCGAGCATCCGAACTGTTCATGTGAGAATGAACCAGAACAAAAGCAGCAAAGCTTTCATGGCTATTAGGCTCATGTTTCCTTTGATGTGATTTTAATGTGGATTATTTAATATATTATGTTTAAAATAAGAATAGCATATTCAGAAATGTGAAATGACTTGTTTGCATTCCTTCATCCAGTCTTCAAAGTAACTTTTTTCTATCTGAGATTTCATGAAACGTTATTAAACACACAATAAAGTAAATAAGTACATATTTATTTACTATTACAAAGTGCAACATAACTTTTCTGTATGAGATTTATTTCTAAACATTTACAAATTCAAGTCACTAAGTAAAGATGTGTTCACAATTATATATCATTTTAGAGCTTTATAATAAAAGCATCTAAGATAAAAGAAACAGAACTCAAATAACATCAACAACAAAAGCAAAACATCAGTTCAGAAAAACTAAAAAAGTAAGTTTGAATTGGATGATCTAAACTAATCTAATTTATTCTGATCGAATGTACTTTTGCTTAATGCCTGGATTATGTTATTTAAACACATAAATTCTCATCCATTGAGCCAAAATAGCACAATATTGGTGTTTTATGGATTCAGACTATAACAAATAGATAGAAAAGATCTGTCCATGAGGCATTTATTCCATTCTGAATGTGAAAAACAGTAAAATTCCCCCAAACTACCATCTACTAACGATTTAGTTTATTCTAAAAGATCTTTTGTTAACTACTGTCATATTTGTTCACATGCATTCACTTCACCTCCACTGTAACCCCCCACACCTTTTTATCTCAACCATCAAAAGTTAAAAAAGGTTCCTGTAGTTTCGAGTGTGTTTATGAGGTGTTAAACGTGTGGTTAGCTGCATCAGTGCCCTGTAACGAGGTTACTGTGATATGTACAGTAACTAGCTGGTAGCAATAAGCAAGTAACTTGAATGTTTATGTGAGATATAAAAACATCCACCAACGCACTTTCAGTGGACGAAAAAGAACATATTTGTCTTTGTGTGTGACGTGAATCCCTGGAGGAGCTAAAGTGCTTCCTGTTTGCAGCAGTCATTACATTTACATTACATTACAGTCATTTAGCAGACGCTTTTATCCAAAGCGACTTACAGGAAGTGTTGTCTCAATTAAAAGAGGTATTTTAGAGCAGATTCAATTCTAAATGAGGGAAAGCACAATTTGTTTGCCAATTTGCAATGAGTTTGGAAGTAATGTTTAAAATGATATCATGATGAGGTCAGAATACCTTTACCTTTTATGTCTCTGTTCAATTCTGTGTTTACTTATTTCTGTAAACTACATGTTCAGACTCTCTTTCCAGAAGATTACATGATATTTATGTTTCCTTTTTTGGGCATTAAACGTTCCCACTGAACAAGCTGAAGTTCACCTTCAAGTGTGGTTTGTAGTTATAAAGCAGAAGTGAAAAAAGAGGAAACATGACAGAAAACATGGTGAGAATGTGTTTGTTAGAAAGAAAGAAAACGTTGTGTACTGGTTACTTTCTCTGAGTGGGTTCATGTCTGACTCATCCATCCTGAGCTTTGTATCCACTGGGACTCTGTATCTGAGCTCACAGACAGACAGACTGAGCCTGTTTCCGCTCAAAAATATTTGTCACAATGATCTGTTTCTTATTTCTAAAAGCCCATTATTTAAACTAAACCACATGATTTTACAGGTCTCCCTTTCTGGTGTTTAGTGATAGTTTTACATTGTTTGAATATACGCTTGCTCACTTTGTTGCTCAAAGCATGGGGCCAAAAGACAGAGCTTATCTTAGTATAAAGTCTGGAAACTGCAGACCTGGCTATGCTCAAATGTAGAAAAACAAATCTGCCCACCAGCGTCTCTAAAGCTCACTAATTTCACACATATTACATCTTTCCTGGAGTCCTGTCATCAGCGTGAAGACACTAGAACAATAAGTGAAGACACAAGGAAGTCACTGCCCTTGGTGGACAAAAAATATCCTGGCACATACAACCTCGAACTGGTTGTTTTTATACTTTTTGTGCAGATTAGAGAGCTTTGAAGGCGGATTTTGTTACCTTTGAACAGAACCAGGCTATCTGCAAACTTGAACTTTTAAATTCAAAAGGGGAACTTGTTTGCAGTTCCAGTTCCTTATTTACACATCCAGTAATTATTGAGCAACTTTATAGTTAATTTGAAGACGAGTTTGTGTCGTCTTGATGAATCTAAGTTTAATAACCTCTCTATTTTAGCTCCGTTTTGGTCTCCACCAACTCGTGAAAGAGAAATCTGTCCCTTTAGCTGCTAAATGCTCCTCTATTTTCACCTGCTAGATGCTAACTTTGCCTCTCATGTGTTTGGTACTGGACAGGAAGCATTTTGTGGGTTTATCAGAGCAAAAATTGGGGACTTTAAAACCAAAACAAAAGCAGAAAGATACCATGAAGCTCCACAGAGCTCCTGCAGAGCGGTGTGATAATTATTTCTTGACGGTAAGGTAAAGATATTGATAATTTCCGCTTTAAATTCTGTTGTGAGAGAGAGTGCAGCTGGACATGTTGTTCACTTCAGAGGTTATGTTGTTCCTGCAGCGTGCTGGGTTTGGGCGTAACTAAAACCAACATGAGCTCATTCCTTCTCACAGGAGGAGGCAGGATGCAGACTGTGGGAGATTAGAGTCCACAGAGAAGTCCCTGGCACAGTTCCAGCCCAGTTTGATTCCTGTTGTTTTCTTTGTCATCTGCGGCACATTTTATAGTCCTCTGGGTATCGTCCAGGCGGACTGGATTCAACAACAGGGTGTTAAAGTGCTGGGAAAAAGGACAAAAACAGCCAAAGTTCAAAAGCTGATGAACAGACATCCCCAAAATCCACAGAATGCCAGGTTTCCTCTATTTGAATTCATTCTTGAGAAGAAATAAAGTCACAAAAATATGCAGACAGAGACGTCACTTTCCTCACGAAAAAACGATTTTATCATCTGGTGCATGATTCAGATCTGTGAAAATTAAAACCAGCAGTGAGATATTCTGTATATTTATGTGTGTTTGTGTGTGTGTGTGTGTGTGTGTGTGTGTGTGTGTGTGTGTGTGTGTGTGTGTGTGTGTGTGTGTGTGTGTGTGTGTGTGTGTGTGTGTGTGTGTGTGTGTGTGTGCAGGAGGACAGAATGAAAATGGTGCTGAAAGAGGAACCTTTTGGTCATCGGACAGACGAAGGTGTCTGGTATTAAAAAGCCTATAATAAAATATGCAAACTGTGGTCCGTCTTTAAACCACTTGAGTGTCTCTTTACAGTTCAAATTTCTTACACTGCATTGTTTTATATTTATTTCATACCTTATTCTAGTGTAGCTTGTTTTTTTGTTTTTATTCTGTTGGATCTTAAATGACAGTTTTAACTGTACTCACATAAATGTGTCTTTTAATGTTATATATGTAAAGTGCTTTGAATTGACTTGTTGCTAAAATGAGCTACACTAATAAACTTGCCCTGCATGCATGGACTGAAATTTTCTCTGCTGATGAATCTGCATTTTAAATTGGGGGTGCAGTTGGAGGGGTAACAATATGATGGTGTTAATGAGCGGTTTATGCAGCTGAGCAGGAAACCTACAGTCAAACATGCAAAGTGGAAGTGTGTTTAATGTAATGCCTTGTCTAGAGTTAGTGATTTATTAAGGCACAGAGCAGGAAGAGGATATTTTGAGATCGTTTAGTAAAAGTAGCAATAGCACATTGTAAATATACAAAATACTAAAGTTCACTTTCAGTTAGTACAGAATGTACTCCCGGCAACATGTACTTGTGCTTCAGAGAGCACATTTGGGGGAGGACGTGCCCGTTTTTTACCCCCAGGGTTGTGTTGTAGAGGGATTTAATAATGTTTACCATATCTTTTGAAAAAAATATTAATGTTTTCACTTTTTGATGTCCCAACTAGACATAGGTGCAGAGCTGTTTGAGCCAAAACGCTGCTATGATTGTGTACTCAAAGAATTTTGACATCCGTGAGAAAAACACAAAGATAATTAACAATGTTGTAGAAGATCTTCATCATTGTGGGAAACAAGGTTGTTAAATAATTGGATGGATATAGGAGTGTCAGTTCTCCAGGAATATAAAAAACACCTTAATGGGACATTCTGAGAAACAGAACATCATGCTCTAAGTATTGGAAATAAATTTAGCCATGATGCTTTGGGGGATGTAAACAGGAAGTCTAATGTCACATTCCAACGTCAAAGTTCTAAACTTTGTGTATCAAGTCCTAAACTAGTCATTATTCACCCAGAGTAAAAAATACTAAATGTCTCAGGAAGAGAGAGGGATGGACAGACACGTAACAGATGTGGTGTGTACAGAATAGACAGATGTGGACGATCAGGATGACTAGATAGACTGTGAATATAACGTAGGATTTTGAGCAACTTCAGGTTCCACCATTACCACTAATTATATAATTTTAGGTAGTTTAAGATGATCAAATCTTTAAAACATGAAGCTCTAGAGTAACTATATTCATTTGTGTGTAGAGTTCTGCAAGAATGAGTCCTTCAACCCCGGAAATGAGGCAGCATTCTTGCACTTCCTGTGTTCCTGAGTTTTTTGAATGGGTTTTTGATAAAATGCCTGAAATAGGTTGTGTGGTTTATATGAGTTTTGGAGATATAAACATTTTGTTCTACGATATCAAATATGTCAGTAAATAGCTCACCTCTGGTGAATTTGGAAGCTTTTACGTGTCCCCTTGTAAACTATTGTCGCGAATTCGCTTCAAACCGCTTCCGAATTTGTTTAATTACTATTATACCCAATTATGCCTAATGTCGCTAATTTGCCTCATACCAGAATTTATATATATTGTATGTGCTATATTGAAATTAACAATATCCACTTAATTTAGCATCTGCATGACAGAAAAAAACACAAATAATATTTTTTTTATATAATTGTAAATAAATTCAGGCAGTAAGGGTTAAAACAGCATCACTTTATAGCCTCACTTTAGCTTTTGACTTCTTCTGATGGTATTCACACTTCAAAAGTCATAATAATGGTGTTTATTTGTGAAGATTATGTTGCTGAACCAAACCTGTAAGTATCATAAACTTTTGTTTGCAACAGATTTTATTTTCTGTAATAATCCAAAATCTTCTTAATGGTTGAACTAGAAAAAACCCATCCCTGCAGCGCTCGATTTCTACACACCTCCATGCAGCCTGCAAATACTGAGAGCACATATTTTTACTCTTTATTGTTTTTGTGAATGAGTTTACTTTAACAAATTCTTGTCTTTTTTTCTGAAACTTGAATCAATTCATGACCATGTGAAATGAATAAGAAGAACAATATGTTCCTCTTAAATGTAGTGCAGGAGAAGTATAAAATAACATTAAATAAAAAAAATCTAACAGCTGTTGATTAACCTAAATGACTATGTTCCATTGTAGACGGAATCAAGTCAACAAAAACTTGCTATTTGTTTGTGTTGAGGATTATTAATTTCCCTGCATGACAATGATCCTGAATATACAATAAACTTTACTAAATCAGATTGAAGTCAAATAAAAAGTAAGTGTGATGACTTAAATGTAAACTTTTAGGAGATGGAGACACTTTTTGATTCATCTTCATTTTTGGAAATGATCTACTTCCTTTCTCTGAATCATTGATAAAAACGTCCACGTCACTCTCAACCAACGAAACCAAAGTTGGCACAGAAGCACAAATGAAAAGATTCAAAACCACAGTGACACAACACAGGTATGACAAAGTGTTTCGTCTCTTTTCCTTCCCCTCTCACAGCCCCCTCCTCCAAATTACACAATGAATCCTGCTTCATTGGTAGTAGCCTCTAGCTCGAGGGTTGGAACATTTACCTGGCACTTATTAGCCACACACTTCCTGTGGGCGTTATGCATGCCAGATCTGTAAAAAAAAGGGCAATAAGAAATCAGGTAATACTACCAAGGTTAGTGAGTATGAATGAGGACAAGTCAAGTGAGGGAAACATCATATCCTAACAAGTGATGTGTATGCATTTGCAGCTGGTGATTGTTTGTACAACCTGCAAAAACTGTTTTTTTTGGGCCATTTAGGGGCAACAGAAACAGAGCGTGATAATATATAATATAATAATTATCTCTTGGAAAACTACTGACCCATGAGCAAAAAAAGAACCCACTACATTAGATTTAATGTAGATTTAAACATTACACACAGACATTTTATCAAATGTTAAAATACAATTAATAATTTTTGCAACTACAACCTCCTACTTTTTTTTTTCCTCTAAAAAAGTGTTTAAAAAAACAGAAATAAGAGTGCTTTTGAAGAAGAAGACTTGGGCAGCAATTTCAAATTAAAAGCATTGAAATGTTATTGTCAAACGTGGCCTAAATTCACCGCAGAGTTTTAATGGTGTTTAGACAGCAGAAAGCATGAAACCAGTACAGGAAACCATCCAAATCGTCTGAGCAATCTGTGATTACAAGAACTGTGTCTTAAGGGACGACTTGAATAATTAATGTCACATGGCGTATAAATACTGTGGCAAGAGGTATTGTATTATTCAGAGATGAAGTGGCCCCTACAGTACAACAAAAACATGACATGTAATAGTACGATAATGAAGGGGGATGTCGTCCTCTTGTGGAGAAAAACAGGCTTCTTACTAACATTTCTTTACACAAATGAGAGCAGCAAAAAGCATGCTTATGTTTTTTATAATAATTTGAAAGACTATTTACTGTAAGTCCTCTAAATATAAGTTATCTCAGTTCCTCCACACACATTCTTTTCTCTGAAATTCATGCCCCAAAGTCGTAAAAAGACAAACTTTATTTATTGCTTTTTGGATAGTAAGAAACAGAAAAGCAATATTGTGGCAAACAATGAGTTATATACAGGAAACAGGTGTGCCTTCGGCCATTTAGAGGTGTTGAAGGGAAAGGAAGCAGGCCTGCAATAGACGTGTGATTTCTGTTTCATTTCACTGTAAATGAATATTACTTTCATTTATGTTCACAACTCATAAAATAAATATATCTAAGGAGTGCCTGTTTTAAATTGGTGACAAATTACTTGAATGACCCTTTGACGATTTTTTTCCTTCCTCTCGTCAAACATTACATTACATTACATTACAGTCATTTAGCAGACGCTTTTATCCAAAGCGACTTACAGGAAGTGTATTCAACATAGGTATTCAAGAGAACTACTAGTCACCAGAAGTCATAAGTGCATCTCCTTTCTTAAACAAGCATCTGAGAGCATAAACCAGAGCAAAAGTACAGTGCAGAAACAAATTACTACGAAAACAATAATTGCAACAGACTAATACGAATACAATAAGTGCAACAAACTAATACGAATACAATAAGTGAAACAAACTGATACGAATACAATAAGTGAAACAAACTAATATGAATGCAATAAGTGCTACGAGGAAGGCTCAGGGTAGTACTTCTTGAAGAGGTGAGTTTTCAGCCTGCGCCATAAGATGGGCAGCGACTCTGCTGTCCTGACGTCAGTGGGGAGTTCATTCCACCACTGAGGGGCCAGGACAGAAAGAAGCTGTGACCGGGTGGATCGGCCGCAGGGACCTCTGAGCGACGGGGCAACCAATCGCCCCAAGGCAGCAGAGCGAAGTGGTCGGGCAGGGGTGTAGGGCTTGACCAAGGCCTGGAGATAGGAAGGAGCTGTTCCTCTCACTGCCCTGTAGGCTAGCACCAGAGTCTGTAACTGGATGCGAGCTCTTACAGGGAGCCAGTGTAGAGAACGGAGAAGGGAAGTTGTGTGGGAGAACTTGGGGCGATTGAACACCAGACGTGCTGCAGCTTTCTGGACAAGCTCCAGAGGTCTGATGGCCGACGCCGGGGCTCCAGCAAGTAGTGAGTTGCATGTTCATGTTTCTTGTTGTTTATTGGTTCAGTTTTGTGATGACAAGCAGATGCATTTATGTGTTCTCAGTTTGAGTCATGCGGGACGTTTTTAGCTCCATGTCAGCGATGACGTCTGAGAAGAGGAAAGGGGGGGAGGGGGATCTTTCTGTGGTAAATGTGAAGAGGTCAAACAGATGCTGGTCCTGTAAACATATCTATTCACTTATCTGATGAGGCTCCCGTCTGTGATCAGCTGGGTGTTTGTGCTCAGATGAAGCCTGGATAATAAAAACGATGCACTGGAATGTGCACATAAAAATATTTTGGTAAGCTGTGTACGTCCTGGAGGTTATGGCACTTTTTAAGCAGTTAAAGATGTTTGTTAATATAAAAGGAATATTAAGAACAGCTGAAAACCTGAATTGAAGTTACTATTAAAGACATTTACACCCATACATATCGAGAAATGTGTAAATACGACTGCCGTTATTGTGCACGTGATGAGTGCAGCAGCTCCCAAATTTCTAAAGAAGTTATGAACCAAAATATGAGTTAGTATGGAAGCCCATTTACAACAATGTGATGGAAAAAACGTAATCTTTTAATTCTTTTTGCCATACCAACTCATTATTTTTGATACTATGTCATTATTTTTGACAACCAAAGTCATTATTTTTAGATATTAAGTCAATATTCGACATACTAAGTACAATATTGATAAAGCATTCTCATTATTTCATCATAGAAAGTTATAATTTTGTCATAAAAAGTTATTTTTTTTAGATACAAAGTGATTATTTAAAAAATTTTGCTCAATATTTTGACACACAAAGTCATTATTTTAACATGCTAAGTCATTATTTTGACATACTAAAAGGATATTTTGATATACCAAGTAAAAATAATAAAAGAAAATCCAGAAAGTCATTATTTTGACAAACAAAATCCTTATTCTTTTACCCTCATACAAAATCCTTTAGTCATTAATTTAAGATACTTAGTCATTATTTTAAGAAAGTTTCTCATTATTTTGACAAACAAAGTCTTTTCGCTTCCATACATATCTCCATGTCAAAATGACAAAAAAAAGAGGGGAAGCGAAGTCTAAATAAAAATCCTCATGTTTGGACAAGCTTATCATCTTCAGACAGACATTTCCTTTCTGTGTGAGTGTCCCGTTTCAGCACATTACATCACTCACAGGCATCGGAAAGAAAAAGATCCCAAAGTTTTCTAACTTCTCTTACTAATCTTTGTAAATCTCCATTAAACATACAGATACTTGAGGAGTTTCATATTTGAGACAAGCTCCTTATAGTTTAGTGTGAAAGTAAAAAAAAAAAGAAAAAAAGATACGAACAATACGATATTTATGTATGTATATATATATATGTCTATATGCATGTATGTATGTGTGTATGTGTAATTGTTTATGCAGCTAGATATTTATCTATAAAAACACAAATACACACACACACGCACACACACACACACACACACACACACAGTGTTTTAGTCCCTGTTTTACTTTGTTTTACGTCAGATTTTTGTTCATGTAATTGTCTGCACTTGTTTTGTACTCACTTGTCATCATGGGTGGAGGCGTCACTACACGCTCTGCATGTTAAAACAGAAACCAAAGTTAGCTCACATTCCTGTAGATGCAGAGAGGATGGCAAGAGCTTTCTGTTTTTTTTTCTTTTTGTTTGGGGAGGTGTTTGTTTGTGACTCGAGTTCTCCAACAGAGAAGCAGACGGAGGCGACAAACGAGAAATGTTCTGCTGAGCGTACGGTGTTAGCAGAGAGAAGTGAGATTTAAGAGTGCTGTTAATAAAAGACAAGAAAAAGAGAGAATGGGGAAGTTTGTTCTCTTTTTACTGGTTGCTGTTCTCTGTCTGAGTGGTTCTCTTCAAAAGAAAGGTAAGTTTAGTACATTTATTTTGTAATATTTATTTATTATGAAACATTCACCTTGAAAAGCTTTGATGTTATTACTTAAAGTGATGATGTGAACTGTATTATTAAATATAACTAATTGTATGTGTTGAGTGTATATCATTTGCTTGTAGCATCTCATTATTTTGACATACTAAGGCATTATTGAGGTATTAAGTCAACATTTTGAAGAACAAAGAAAATATTTTTGACATAAAATTACATATTTTTGACATAAAATTACATATTTTTGACATAAAATAAAATATTTTGTACTTATAACTAAGTAACTATTTAGAAAAATACGCGATCGTTGGTTGAGTTGATTTCTAAGTTAATGTGGAATCAGCAGTGGTGGAGAGTAACTAAGTACATTTACTTAAGTACTGTACTCAAGTACAAATTCAAAGTGCTTGTATTTTTATTTCATGCTACTTTATACTTCTACTCCACTACATCTTAGAGGTAAATATTGTACTTTTTACTCCACTACATCTACATCTACGTCACTTTGATGAAAAATATTTTTACTTGCCGTCTCATTGGTATATTATCAGTAATTGTGACCCAAATACATTTTTTATTTATTTAGATAGAACTTTATTGTAGACTAGTATAATTAATCTAATGAAAAACATCATTAACTTTTGCATTTTCTTGTTGTTGTTGCAGAGAGAAGGAGAAACAGAGTGCAGAGGAACAGCTCTGAGGTTCAAGTTATCGTGCCCAGAACATTTATAGGTAGCCGGTTCATTCAGCCCAAGTTCCTTTCAGAGCCAAATGGGACTCAAGCTCCCATTTCATCTCAGTCCCCTCCAGGACTGCAGTTGCTAAGCAACAGTACCACCGGGTTCCTCCTCGGGCCCCTGAGCACGCGGGTCATCCCCATCTTCTACATGCTGGTCGTCACCGTGGGGATCCCGGCCAACGTCGCCATCTTGTGCACGCTGTTCTCCAAGATCAGGAAGGTGTCCTCCGCTATCCTGTACTGCAGCCTGGCCGTCTCCGACCTCCTCCTCCTCCTCTCCCTCCTCTTCAAGGCCCACTACCATTTCCACGGCAACCACTGGGTGCTCGGGGAGGTGGCCTGCCGGGTGGTCACCGCGTGTTTCTACGGCAACCTCTACTGCTCGGCCCTGACGCTGGCCTGCATCAGCGTCAAGCGCTACCTGGCCGTGGTGCACCCGTTCACGTACAAGAGTCTGCCCAAGAGGAGGGTCACGGCCTGGGTAACCGTGGCGATGTGGGGCATGTTCGGCGCTGCATCCGTCCCAGAACTGCTCGTCCAGCAGAGCTTCCGGCTCCCGGAAGTCGGCCGCGTCACCTGCCACGATGTCCTGCCCCTTCACCACGACTCCCACTACTTCCTGCTGTACTACAACCTGTTTCTGACCGTCTTCGGCCTCCTGGCGCCCCTAGTGGTCACGGTGGTGTGTTACGCCCGGATCGTGTACGAGCTCAACCAGTCGCACCACGACTGGACGATGTACATCAAGGCCAGCTCGCTGGTGTTCGTCATCTTCCTGCTGTGCTTCGTTCCTGCCGGAGTCCTGCACTTCGTCCACTACGTGCAGCTGTTCACTGACGGGACGGATAGTTTGTACATGCACTTTAAAGTGGCGGTGTGTTTGTGCTGCCTGCATGCCTGTCTGGACCCCTTCCTCTTCCTGGTCATGTCCAAGTCTGCAGGCTCCAGCATTCGCTTCAGTGCCTTTAAAGGCAAGACCCTCAGCCTGTCTGTGTAACGGGGACCTGAACAAAAAACTGGTTTTGATTTTGCAGCAGATGAAGAGGGAGATGTTCTCTGTGGCTGGAATCCAAAGAGAAAGCAAAAGGACCCTGAGTGTATTTCTGAGAAACAAGTGGAATTAATAGCTTTGTACAGGAATATAGTTTACATGTGTGTGGTAAATATGTTAATGTTGTTTACGTGTGTTAAATATGAAAAGAAAGAATGCATTTATGTATCAAACACATGATCATTAATGGTTTTGTGAATGGTTGCTTTTTTAAGATTTTCATTCTGTAGAGTTTGGTGGACAAAAATAACACAAAAGTATATTTTTCCTATTTGAGTTTAAGTCATTAATGCTTGAAGTTTAAAGCTGACAAGGAATAACATGAAACAGACTGACTTTAGCAAATATGTCTCCTGTGTATTTTATGTATTCCTGTTATCTCTTGTGGAGCTACGATAAGTAAAACATAAAGTAAACTATGTCTGAGCTTTGTTGTGTCTAATGTTTATGTGGATGATTTTGTGTGAATCCCTGTTCCTACAACAAAGCGATATGTTTAACCTCACTGTACATATGTATATATATATATTGAAATATTAATATAATAGTTTCAGATATCTATTGCCTTCGTTATCTCATCTTTTGACCTCCTCAGGGAAGAGTTAACCATTAAACTCTACCGGGGAGTTGGTATTTCCTGCCAAGCTTGCACAGGATGGATGACACACAAATGTGTGTGTGTGTCACAGCATCGAACAATGGCCAAGGACAGTGTGTGTGTGTGTGTGTGTGTGTGTGTGTGTGTGTGTGTGTGTGTGTGTGTGTGTGTGTGTGTGTGTGTGTGTGTGTGTGTGCTCACCTACTGTAGAATAGGAACATAAATCTTGCTGAGTATCGGTCAGCCTTCTCCTCCACTCCATTAAAGCTATAATCCCCCTAATGAGGTTTGTACTGGTACAGGCCGGAGCAGCACCACGGGCCACACACACACACACACACACACACACACACACACACACACACACACACACACACACACACACACACACACACACACACACACACACACACACACACACACACACACACACACAGAACTGGAAAAACAGGTTCCTGAAATGATTTATGCGTGACTGTCTTCGTCTGGAAACATTAAATCTGAGGCTAAAGTCTAATTACCACATATCTGAGTGTGTGATCTGTGTTTAAAGAAACTGCCTAAAACTTTAAAATATTTATTTATTGATCATATTTGATCCAGTATTGTAGCATTTCTCTTTTCAAACACAATTAACCTAAAATTTGCATTTAAATTGAAAAGTGATAGTTCTTTATTCGTAAAAATGTACCAATTTAAACTCAAAACATGCAGACGATCCATTAAAAGCCTAAATAAGGTTTACAGTATGATATGTGATATGCAGATGAAGGTCACATGATCAGCTCATCAGAGCGTGCATACTAAAACATTGCAGATAATGTGTGTGTGTGTGTGTGTGTGTGTGCAGCCTAATTAAATAAGTTAAGTCATGTTTTCAGACTCCAGATGGCTTTGCTTGTAGAGAAATCGTTCTTAAAACAAAGGTTGTGGGTTATAATCCCTTTCTGCAGGATTTAAAAACCTTTCCTTCTGTTAATCCTCATTGGACTTTTCCATAAATGTTTCTCTTACTGGGAAAAGTGACTCATATTTCATCTGAAATGTGTCAGAGCTGTTGAGGAGTTTGAACTCGTCAGCAGCTACTTGAGGAGGTCTCAATAATGTTTTGTGGAAACTTGATCACATTAAAACTTTTCAGATCTTTTAGACAAAGAAACGCAGAATAATATTATTTGTTTTTCTGTAACCATAAATTGTTAGCTAATTTATCAAAGAGAATGACACATAACCTCGTCATTGTTAGTTTGATTCCAGCTTTGGACATTTATTTCATTTTATACCATTTAGTTTTTGATTAAAAAAATAAAAATAAAGTCCCTTTTAAAGGATTGTTACTCCTTGAAAACATTGTTAACCATGTAGATAGTGTGTAAAAAGCTTTACTTTTTGCATGCATATGATCCATTAAAAAGACTTAAGTAGACAGGTTCGTGGTATCCAGGTAAAGGTCACATGATCAGCTCCTCTTTCACATTTAGAGAGTAAAAAACACATACATTTAAAGTGATACCAAATGCATAAAAACAATATTTTAAAATATGGCCGTCATGCTAGCTGTATACTTGCTAGCTCAAACCCCTAGGCTCACATGGAATTTCATGCTCACCTGGAAAACTTTTGGGTTGAAGCCCTGAATTTGATAAAGAAATGAATATCTCATTAGCTGCATGGTTAAAGTGTCATGTCATGTGTTTGTGTTTTCTAACTCCAGGGCAGTTGACCTGATTGAAGAGTAATCAGCGACATGGGACACACCTGACCCTGATTCTTCCCATCCATTTGACAAACCATGCAGGGAGGGATTGAATCCACAACCTTCATAGTGACTTTTTTCTGTCATTCTTAATTTGAGCCAATAGATCCCTTAAAATGTACAACATTACAACTTCCCCCGTAACTAAAAATGTATTTTGTGTAAAACCCCTAAAATGTACAAAATAACATTACTTGTTAAAAAGAGTCAGGATTTGTCAGTTAAGATGCAATCAGAGATAAATTGATCAATGTAACATATACCAGAAGGCTTTAATTGTTTATTTCCACAGTTTAAAGATTTACTTCTGCCTTTTATCTTTTAAGAAATAAATTCATGAGCGATAAAACACACCATTGCTAGCAATTGCAACATAATGCTGTAACTGACACCACTCGTGCTAATGTTACACTGTGTGATTCAGCATTTATCATCACCCTGTTTCCTGCTACATGTAGCCACAGTTCACTAAAAGTGAAGTGAAGTTTGTGGAACAAACATGAACACTCAACAGTGAGCCGTCAGAAAGTTAATCACAAGTTATAAAACAAACAGTCTTTGGATAATAAAACCTGAGGGACACGCTGGTTTATTTGATATATAAATAGAGCCATCTGCTAAAGGGATTTAAACACATTTGGACACCAAACAAAGTGAATAAAAAGCCTCACAGATGTTCAAATGAAACTCTTTATTCAATGTGTAGACACACCAGAGGATTCCACTTTACATTTCATTCACTTGAGCCTTTTCTTATCAAAATAAATCATATCAAGGACAGGTAATAGTTTGTTTTTTTACACACACCTCCACATATTGTTTCACAGCAGAGGTCTGCTGGATAACATCTTGTAGTACATACAGTCATCTCACCACGAGCATGCCCTTTCACAATGATTCATTATAATGAACACCTGTCCACAACAAATCTGACAACACACGAGAATGATACATTCACTTTTGACCCCAGGAATCATATTTTCTATTCCCCCCCACCTCCCGCAGAGGAACAGCGGAAAAAAGCACACACAACAGAAGGACTTCAGTAACAAACATGCAGGAGTTTCTTTTTCGGTAAAAGTGATGAAGAATCTTGTTTGTTCAGCACATGTGGAGGTGACGATGCGGACGAGTAGACGGACGAGATAAAGCATTAAATATCAGGAAAAACAGATTAAAACGGTTGCATTCCAGTAAAAAAAAAAAGAATAATATTAAGAGGAAAGAGCTGCATGAAGGAGGTCAAGTACTGCACGTTGACACTAAATATCATCAGAAAAACTGATTTCAGAATAACTGAATGAAACAGTGCTGTTTGTGTTATTTTACTTTTTTTTATGATCGAACAAACCCAGAAGTGAACATTTTACAAATTACCTAATTAACGTTTTAGCAGCAGGAGTTTTATTTATTAGAGGTTTTTAAAAGCTCTGTTCACCCAAATCACAAAGAAATAACATATTTTCTTTTTTAACTGAGTTGTTTTAAAGCTACACAGGTATTTTTATACATCCCGATATATCAGTCTCAAACATTCCTGCCTCCACTTCATTACAATCTTGACACTGGATCTACTTTCCACAAAGGAAATAGTCCCTATGAAATCTGTTGACAGTGTGTTCTGTTGATCAACCAGAGGAACCAGGACATTGTTTCTAGAAAGAAACGTCACAGTCCAGATTAAAATATCTCAACAGCTATTTAATGTTTTCCATGATTTTCATAGAAACATTCATGATCCCGAGAGGATGAACCCCACTGACTCTGGTGTCATTTAGCCTACTATCTGATTGGCTAGTAAATATGTTTCTTTGGAATTCGGGTGAACTGGTCCTTTAAGCATGGCTTTTAATTTCACTTTATCATGTAGTTCAGATCCTCCAAAAACACTTAGTTCCCCGGTATAGAAACAAAAAACTTGGGTTTCCACACACAAATTGTCAGTGGATCTTCTGCCCAGTCGGCAGAAAAAGTGTTGGCAATGTGCGTTTCTGTAAATCATTGATACGTTGAGTGTCAACGTTTTTGCATAAGGTCAGACCAAGCAACGTGGTATATAGAGCAACCATTATTGAAAGTCATGTTGTATTGTAAAGCATAGAACATCCACTAATGGTGGGTGGGAAGGGAAATGGATGGGCCGAAAAATACAGGACTGTAAAATAAAAAACACATGACTTTCAAGTGAAACGAAAAGTAATCGTGATCTCTTGTAATGTAAAGCTACGTAAGAAACTCAGTTAAGATCAGTTGTTAGTTATTTATGGTATGTATGTTGTTACAGTTGTGGCGTTACGCTGTTACGTTACGCTGTTACGTTACGCTGTTACGTTACGCTGTTACGTTACGCTGTTACATACATACATATTTATGAAACATGTTTTTGGTTCAGAAACGTCAACATCCAACGTGTCCCGTTGATTGCAAAAAACATACAATGCCAACATTTTTTCTTGCGACTGGGTTTGGATCTTAAAAGCATTTGTCTCGACACACACTTCCATTCACCCACACACACACACACACACACACACACACATACACGCACTGCAGTATCAAGAGATGAGAGACGAAAGAAGCAGGATAGAGCAGCAAAGCTTCCAGCAAAGGTTTGGAAGGAAAGACAGGCTCAATGCAGAGAGAGGCACGACATTTGAGAAAGGCCTTTGAGTTTTTGAGGGAGCAGCAGTAGCAAGGCAGGAGGAGATAAAGAGAGCGAGAGGACAAGACACCAAGGAAACCAAGACGCTGAGACAGATAGAGAGAGAAAACAAAAACAAGGAAAAGAGCAGATTACAACAGCAGAGTATCAATTCTTCTCGACAGGATCGGATTGCAACGGAGAGCGAAGCCCTTGGCGGTGAGCTCGGTGCCACAAGACGAACACGACACACGGACACAAAGAGAAGGAGAGAGGAAGCATTCGGACAAAAAAGGTTTCCAATCTCAAAAGTCTCTTACTGTAAAAAGCAGAAAATGTAAACTTCTTTTCACTTTAGAAATGTAGCTGCTGAAGTTGCCGGTTTTTGACTAAACTACGATATCGTTATAGTTTTTTTGTTTTTTTAATTATGGCCTTGTCATTCTTGCAAGTTGCAGCAAAAAGGCTTGAACGTCATCAACCATCAGTGGAGGTCAAGAGGATACTGGTGAAGCAATGAATAACATAAATACTATAAATACATAAATAACTTATATAGCTTTACATGTAAACAAGCGTAATCACCTAAAAGACTAAATTATTTGGAATAGTTTGACATTTTGTAGAACGTTACAAGAGAAGATTATGTTTTATATTATATATTATTATATATTATGAATATTATTCTACTGAGATGAGATTGAGATTATTCTACTAAATGACTTGAGACTTGACATTTAAAGACTTGTCACTTGAATCACTTGTCTGTGCTCATTTCAGTTTAAATATCAGTTATAGAATATTAAAAATGTTGAAATAACAAGTGTATGAAAGCAAACACTGAGAATAGCATTGTCATGTTGTTGTTTCTTTTCGATTGAAAGGAAATTAATGAGCTTTGATAAATTCAAACTTTACAAATTCAATAAATTCTCATACTTTTTTATTTGTTTAGATACATTGGCCGTTAATACCATTATTAGACAGATACAAGTATTGCCTAAAGATGGGCTACTGAAGTTAAGACTGCAGTTTCTTGACTTGACTTGCCCAAGAAAGAATGACTTTAGACTTGGACCAAATGAATTGAAGTCTGACCAGTTAGCTTGGCTTAGCATAAAGACTGGAAGCAGAGTGAAAAAGCTAGCCTGGCTCTGCACCCGACCAACAAATAGTTTGGTTCATAACTCTCTCCTTAAAAACACAATCTGTTGTTTGAACATTTCTTTTTGTGTAAAGGCTTAAAAGGGACAGTTCACATGAAAATCCAAAATACATATTTTCCTTCTTACCTACAGTGCTATTTATTAGTCTCGATTATTTTGGTGTGAGTTGCTGAGTTGCTCTCAACAATGTCTTTCTTTTAAACAAAGCTATGACATGTTAGTTAGTGAGCTTTAGAGATGCTGCTAGGCAGATTTTGTTCCTCTACCTTTGGACGGATCCATGCTAGCTGTTTCCCCATGCTTTTAATCTTTATGCTAAGCTAACTGGCTGCTGTTTCCTAAAATGTCAAACTATTCCTTTAATCTGAGCAGGATTTGGAAGAGGAAGGTTGAGGGCAGTCCAAGCCTTTTGCAGCTTTGACACATGCATCAGTGGGTCACATGTGTGAAACAGCTGGTGAGCTGCTGATATACTGAGTTTGAATCACCTCTTGTTTCTGGACTCTTTATATCTACAGCTCATTTTATTAATCTGCATTATTTACCAGGTGTTTTACTCAGATATAACAGAATAATAATCACTTGTTTGAGAACATCATTCATCAAATAATAAAAAACAGAGAGCTTGTTTCGGTAATATTCAAATAAATCACAGTCCATGGTTGGATGTTTATTCAGTAAACGGAGTGAACACCTGGTAAACAACACACTGTTCCGTGTCGGGGTTTACATGAGGACATTGGCTCGAGTGTCTGGCAGTCGGAGGCCCACCAGCCCGCCGCCAACCAACACGGACGACGCCATCAGGATGGGGATGGCCTTGGTGATGCCGACCAGCGAGCCAAAGATCAGGTTGCCGAGCACCGCTGCCAGCTTACACATGGCGTTACAGAAGCCAAAGCCTGTTCCCCTGGAAACGAGAGCAGAGAGTCAGGACTTGAATAAGGAACTGTGCTGCAGTGTTTATTTTGAAGTAGTAAATTGCTCAGGATTCATTTTTTCTACAGCTGAATGACATGGTGGCTTTTTTTTGGAGCCTTGGTGTTTTTCTCATGAATAATTATATATTATCAGTGTGAAAATGACCATGCAGCTTAAGTACGTATCTACAACCAACATCAGAATCTTAACACACTTTATTCACTGATAAATGACGTCCATTGAATTGGATGTTTTTCAGTCTTAATATTTATGATATTTTGAGATTGCAATACTTGTTAATATAACAATTAATACTGCATTGTAAATCGGTAAATCGGTTTGTCATCGGGTCAAATCAAGCATGTGCATGACCTGAATTTTAAAAAATTAACATCACAGATTTTCAGCATATTGAGATGAAATTACAGGACATATGAGTCTGATAATCAGGTTTCTTTCGGACAAAAAAATTAACAAAAGTTAATTCTATCAGAAAAGTGTTAACGTATGAGGGGCTTTATGATTTATTATATGGAAAAGATAATAAAAGGCAGCCAGAATATGATAGTAAAGTAATTTCTTGTGATATTATACAACTTTTTCTCAAAATATTTTAACTTTTTCATTAAAATGTTGAAAAATTGGAAATATTTTACAATAAATGTATTTATTTATTTTTAATTTTATTTAACTGTTATTTATCCTGGAAAATCTCATTGAGACAAAGGTAAAAAGAACAAAACAAGTAGAATAAATTAGTAATCACATAGTAAAGGTATAATAAATAAATAAAAACAGTCCAAACTGAAATGATATAATCAGTCTGAATGGTTGGTATATATTGCACAGTGTACTGCACAGATTACTTGTATTGCACAATGGCTATATTGGATTGATTATCCTCAAATGTGGACTTTTTTAAAACTAGTATCTGAATTATTTGTCTAAAATCTTTCTCCCGGATTCATACGATGAAGCACAAACATCTCTGGCTCATAAATTACTCTGACTGACCTCCTGTCTGTCGGGTACAGCTCGGTGGTGACCACATCCAGGGAGTTCCAGGCGGAGATACTGAGGCCGTTGTAGAGACAGAGCATGAAGATCATCATGGACTCGCTGGTGCCGAACCAGAGGAAGAAGCAGCTGATTCCTGACAGCACCATGGAGCCTCCTGCAGGACACAACGCAGGACGTCTTTAACGTCTCGGACGCAAAGATACAGCAGGAGAAAAAAAACCTGAGAATGTTAAGTCATACCTAACATGCTCAGACGGCCTATTTTGTCCATGAGGAGGGCCGAGACGATGTTGCCGGGCAGAACAGCCAGCGTTCCCAGGAAGTTGACAAAGTAAACCCAGTAGGCGCTGTAGTCGTCGTCAAAGGTCATCTGACAGCCCGTCTTGTTGTGGTGGAACGAGCTGTTGATCACTCTGGAGTTCGTCAGTTTGACGTCGTCAACATCTGTAAAAGTGAGAGAGAGGTTCTTAGTGTCATACTGCGTTTAAGGATCTTTTAACTGGTTCTGAACCAGTCTCAGTTTAGTCCTGATCCTCTATAAGACCTCCATCAGTAAACGAGACCATCAGAGAGAAGATCGTCTGTTTCTATAAAGTTATTCTTAAAGCTCGTCATCGGAGCCACCGGGTCGGATTCTGGAGAAACCAGATGAAATCATGCAGGTTCACCAGAAACTCCTTCAGCTCAGACTCCAGCAGAGACCAGTCCACCGTGGACAGACCCAGATCCAGCAGAGACCAGTCCACCGTGGACAGACCCAGATCCCAGACCAGTCCACCGTGGACAGACCCAGATCCAGCAGAGACCAGTCCACCGTGGACAGACCCAGATCCAGCAGAGACCAGTCCACCGTGAGACCCAGGCCGTATTGCTGGGCCAGCTGGAGGGAAGGGAGTCACGGGAGAACCAGAACCAGGACTGAGCGGGGCAGACTGTCAGACCCTGCTGCAGTAAAATTGGAGGTTTTCTAAAGGGAGTCTGTCTCTATTATGGTATATTATATTGTGCTCAATAAAGTTATGTTTAATTAAAATACTACAAACTAATAATCCACTTCAGAACTACCATCCCCCATCTAACTCTCAAGAAAGCTTATTTCCAAAAATGTCAAACTGTTCCTTTAATATTTATGCAGCTTTCTGGTTAATAATAACCTAAATAAAGCCTTACAATGTGAGGGCATTTTAAAATTTGATTAATACGAATCTCCCCTATAAACTACATGCATATGATACTAACATTGTGTACTAAATAATCTGAATAGTTAAAATGTCTGTGGTCTCTCTCCCTAAATAGAAACGGTGTATTAATAAACTTCAGCTGCTGCAGCGAAGAGAACTCTCTCCTCTCTCACCTCTGCTCTCATGACGCACTCCCCCCTCCTCCCTTTGTCTCCATCCTCTGCCCTCTGGAGACACACTGCCGGGGGCAGAGAGACTTCATTTCCCATGGGGCATTACCAGAAACCTGACGTGCCCTTACTGTTTCCATGTTCAGCGCTTTTTTCCAGAGCGCTGGAGTGAACTATTTTCTCCCACAAGGTCTGATTCAGCTCCAGGTCCTCTCAGGACATTTTCAAATGTCTGCCCTGCATTTCCTTTTCTTCCTGCTTGTGTTTTTTTTCTGACAGCAAAAATGATTGGATTGCACTTTTATAACATCAGCCTGCATTTATTAATATAATAATAATAGTTTTGAATGCTTCTGCAGATGCTTTGGTACCAAAACAAGTGATGAAAGGAGACATTTTGGAGATTAAAATTCAGCTCTTCAAAGAATCATGTTTATGTG
Organism: Anoplopoma fimbria; assembly: GCF_027596085.1. Lineage (NCBI taxonomy): Eukaryota > Metazoa > Chordata > Actinopteri > Perciformes > Anoplopomatidae > Anoplopoma > Anoplopoma fimbria. The sequence continues at coordinate 3,153,106 of NC_072462.1, read as the reverse complement.
CAAGCATCTGAAACATCAGATACGATAAAAAGCATCCCTGCAGGAGTGTTCTTTTGTGGTTAGAAATTGACATTTTCAAAATGCTCTGCAGCCGAGGTCTCCTCAGTTTCTTTGATAACTACAGTCGACTGAGTTCAGAGAGGCAATCTGTGCCGGGGCGGAGAGGTTAAGCAGTAATTTAGTGGAATAACAAAAGCACAGCCATAAATGCTCAAACTCATTCTTTCTTCCTCAGAAGCTCGGCTGTTAGACCAGAAATAAACTGTCAGACAGAGACTGAGTGAGACTTATGTGTGAGCCAACTGCAGTATAATAGGATGTTCTGGAGTGGAAGTGAAATGATTCAGTAGAGGAAGCTGTGTGATGTGAATGTGGGTGAATCTGCAGGTGAAGACTCACCCGTGTTGTAGAAGAAGGAGTCCACGAAGGTGCAGTTTTTAAAGTAGGATCCTAAGGAGGAGACGTCTTCAAAGTAGCAGTTGATGAAAGAGGAGTCGATGAATGTGACCGCTTTGAACTTCATACCGATGAACCTGTGAGGAGGAGCAGAGAAGAGATGGAGGCGGCATGAGGACATTACTATACGTATACAAATGTGAAAAGAATCAACCAATAAAAAAGGATCATATTTTTGACAGTAAAAGGTTTTGATACCAAATGTATAGTTTGAAACAAAAAGGCTCAAAATCTATGCAAATGACATCGTGTTTTTTTAACCACGCATTCTTCTTCAGTGTCAAAACCTGGGGCCTGCATTACCCACAATGCAACTCCACTTCCGACAGTTGCAGATTTGAGCGTTTTGTGCTGGTACCAGCTATCGTTATACATACTTTAACTTCTGATACTTCAAGTGCATTTTGCTGATAACACTTGTGTACTTTTACAAACTAAAAGGTTAAATGCAGGAATTTTACTTGTAACAGGGTGATGTTGTTACTTTTACTCAAGTAAATAAATGATAGTATGTTCTTCCATCTCCTCTTAACGTAGGATTAGTGTGTCCATCCTGTAGCATGTCTACAGTGATATGAGAAGTGATCTGTATGATCTGCTGCACGCTGCGCTACACGGTATCATGTTCCTGATTTAATCTCTTAGTAAACAGTAACGATGGAAAACAAAAACAGTGTATATCTTCTCTCTGGGCTTTGTGTGAGTGAGAACCAGAACCAGTGAGAGAGAGAGAGAGAGAGAGAGAGAGAGAGAGAGAGAGAGAGAAGGCTTTTCATTTCCTGGTGTTGGGGGAGATAAAGGCCGTTGTTTGTTTGTGGGAATGACGGATAGAACTGCTATCCCACAACAGGACGAGAGGCTTTTTGAAATAACAGAAGTCAGTTTGTCCATTCATATTTTTTTTCTTTTTTTTTTCTTACCTGTCATTCTGAAAGACCCCGTTCCGGTGGATCTGGTTCTCCAGGGTGAAGTTGAAGGTGAAGTCTTCGATGCGTTCGTTGTTGTGGATCTTCACTCTGGAGGCGTAATCGTCGGCCTGGAGGTGTTTGATGACGTCGGGGAACCACACAGAGAGCCCATAGTACCTGTACACACACACACACACACACACACACACACACACACACACACACACACACACACACACACACACACACACACACACACACACACACACACACACACACACACAGCAACAACTTTTATTTAATTTATTTGTAAAGAACAAGATTGGCCTTAGAGGGCTTCAAAATCTGTACAGCATAGAACATATTCTGTCCTTGGACTTTTACATCGGAGATGGAAAAACGTTCCTGAAGTAAGAGTTAAACCCACATAAAACATTACAATATTTAACACGGTTAAACAAATCGATACGATAGAAATTAAATAAATGTAAAATAATATAGTAAAATAATATAGTAAAATGATTTAATAAAATAAATAAAATAAATAAAATAAATAAAATAAATAAAATAAATAAATGTAAAATAATATATTAAAATAATATAGTAAAATAATTTAATAAAACGATGACATCACATAAAAGCCAGTCTGTAAAATGGGTTTTAAGAAGTGATTTCTCTATATTTATGACAATATAAAGAAGTGTAGATGTTGTGCTTTGCAGGAAATCTCTTACCCAAAAGATAGAGTGAACCAGACCACAGCCAGCTTTATGGTGTTGTCTTTCACTGGGTAGTTGAAGCATCTCATAAAAGTCAACCAGATCTGTAATAAAAAGGAAAATAGTTGAACTCAATTTAAATCTAATAAAAAAAACGGAATAAAGCAAACCAGGAGAAAGAAAGGAAACCTTACTCCTCTGAGCTCAGTCTTGATCTTGAGGAGGACCTTGAGCACCGGGTTGGCCGACTCGTTCTGCATCTCCACCAGATCGTCCAGCTGCTTGGGGACTTTGATCCGGTTCACCTGCAGGGGGCGACACCGTTCTGTCACCACGCTGATGGCAGTAAGTTAAAGCAGCAGGAATCATGGTGGAGTGTGAAAGTGTGGACTCACCGTGAAGACTCTCTCGGGCTCCCCGCGGGCTCGCATGTTGGTGTCGTGGATGTGTTTGAGCACCATCCAGGCCTCGTCGTGTTTACCCGTCTGAGGGAATATGTGTTACACAGTATAAATACACATCAGGCTCTCATTCGTACTAAAGTTAAAGGAGCTGGTCAACCAAACTGACTTTTCTACTCTGGAGGACTCTAACATCTATTTATAATCTCATCATGTCATTACTCAGGTTTGCTTCTACTTCTTCTTTTTTTAGGCAAATAATACATATTTATAGTAACTGCATAAGTCATATGTGCTTTGCAACTGCAGCCAACCCCCGCCCCGAGTCAACATTATGGGCTATGTGCTACTACTTGCATTTCGGCAAAATGGCAGAATTAAAAGTATGCCGAATTAGCTATTAGAAGTTCCTGTTTGTAATGTACCCATGCATGAACAGACAACTATTTATATGTAGTGTAACGTAAACAAAAGACAAAGATCCCTATGTGCACAGTTGAAAATTGAGATTGAGGTGCACTTTTTGTTTTACTGTCCTATCAAAGAGGACATAAGGGATGTTCTCTTTGGTAAAAATGACCTCCATTTATGTTGATTTCTTTCTGGCTAGATGACATGAAAAACTTGAGTTGTGCTTTAGGACAGGGACCTTTCTTGTAGCAGATTTTATTTGCTAGGCCTCGGAGAGAAGGCAGGATATTTATGTTTAAGATCGAGCAGGGAAACAACATGTAATTCTGTAATTAAACTAAATGTTTGTTGACTGCAGCTGTATCTGTGGTTTCTTATAAACCCATGAAGGTTGGGCAAGTTATGTGCATGACATAAGAAATAAAGAAATCAATCAATCTCTGGATTACTCTGATCCTGAAGAAAATCCCAAAAAGTGATGATTCTGAGGCAAGTTCTGGATTTATAAGGACCCTCTCTTTTTTCATTGATGTTTTAAAGCGTCTAAAATGTTACAATTTACTTTCATGAGCTGAAAACACACTATGAAAGGGTAAAAGTTGACAAAAACAGACAAATCCCAGACTGGTAACAAAACCATGGTAATGTAATATAATATAACAATATATAATAATAATGTCATTCATTTGCTTAGTTTTAACTGTTATTTATTTTACTGCTTTTGGTTTAACCATGCCTTTGAGTACCTATTTCAAGCACTGTACAATTATTTTTATTATTATTATAAAAAAGTATAGAAAAACATAGAAAACATTGAAAAGCAGATTGAATTCAGAAGTTCTGGAGCTATAACGAAAGTCTTTTTTCTAGGATATCTAAGCAGAAATCAGAGATAATGAAATGCTAGAGAAGTGTAAATCACACTGAAACTAAAATCATGTCTGTGGGTTTCAGATTATGTGCATCATAGTACTATCCTGTTGGTGAGCGGCTCTAATCTGCTGTCAAACTTTATCAAACTATATATCTAACTTCGCAGGAATCCATTTTTCCATTTCACCTCATGCAGTATTTTTTGTCCCCCCCACATTTTGATTGCTAAAATGCATTAATGCAAAAATTCTATTTATTGCTCAACATTTTACTGCATTTATTTAAAATGAAAACATATTTTTGCGGAAATCAAAATATTTCTTCACACAGGTTTTGATATTCTCTGACATCCATAAGAATCCCTGTGATTAAGAATATTAACGGTGCTGCATCACAATATTCTGACTCTCTCTCTTACCTCCAGGAAGAAGCGAGGGCTCTCGGGCATAAACGTGAGAGCCACCACTGCAGAGACACACGGCAGAGCACAAACCACCACGAACACCCTCCAGCTGTGGAACTGGTAGGCCGAACCCATGCTGAAACTCCAGCCTGCACAGAGACACACAAAACACACACATTTAGTTCATTCTTATAACACAAAAATAACTCCAAACATGGATGAAACAAACACTGAAGGTGATCATTGGGTTAACGCATCATTCATTCATTAGTATGAATATTTCACCACCATAAAGAGAAGCTCAAAAGCCTAAACTGTATACATGGTTAATGGACTACTGTTTTAAAGCCTCTAGTTTTGGGCATTTTGGCCTTTGCCATCTTGTTTTTTGACTCCCGGATGGACAACACCACGGTAATGTAATTTAATATAATAATTTATAATAATAATGTCATTAATTTGCTTAGTTTTTACTGTTATTGGTTTTACTGTTTTTCGTTTTTACCATGTAAAGTACCTTTTAGTACTTTTTAACCGCTATACAAATAAAAAAAAGAGAAATATTATAGAAACAATATGTGACAATATGTTGTGAGTAAAAATCCCTCAACTTTTCTTTTAACACAGGACACAAACGCTGGTTTACTGGGTGAAAGTCCTGTGTTTGTTTGACCTTCAAGCATAGTGTTGATGGTCGATATGTGACGGAGCATTTTCAGTGTAAGTCTGAATTTATTTCATACAGTCGAGTCTGTTTCATCGGGAAAGTGTGTTAGCATGGACTCTGTGTGTGTGTGTGTGTGTGTGTGTGTGTGTGTGTGTGTGTGTGTGTGTGTGTGTGTGTGTGTGTGTGTGTGTGTGTGTGTGTGTGTGTGTGGCCCGTGGTGCTGCTCGGGCCTGTACCAGTACGAACCTCATTATGGGGATTATAGCTTTAATGGAGTGGAGGAGAAGGCTGACCGATTCAGATACTCAGCAAGATTTATGTTCCTATTCTACAGTAGGTGAGCACACACACACACACACACACACACACACACACACACACACACACACACACACACACACACACACACACACACACACACACACACACACACTGTCCTTGGCCATTGTTCGATTTTAAAGCACTGGTAAACAGACAAATTCAGCTTTCAGCTCACACTGCGACACACACACACACATAGCAAAATATAAAACACAGTTATTTTACCGTATCACGTTCTTAACACCAAAAAAAAGACAAAATGACACACACACACACACACACACACACACACACACACACACACACACACACACACACCTGGCCTTTTTCCACCAATCGATGCAAAGAGCACTGCGGCGGAACCTACTTCCCACACACCACTGCGTCTCAGAGAACAAAAAACGTGTTAAAACACTGGCGTCTAATCAATTGTCCTCAACTATGAGACGCAGCTCGTACGCTCCCTCACATGAATAGAGTTTGTGACGACAGACAGAGAGCCTTTGTATTTAAAACGTATATCTTTAGCCACTACAGAGCCACATGAGACATGAATACTCAACTACAACTGCTTGTGAGCTCACACATTGTTTTCACTCACAAAACTCGAATAACTTCTTATTGTGGAGTTATTCAGTAATTATTGAAAGCAAAAATTTATTTTTGGTGTCACAGTTAATGTAAAGAGTCAGGAGAGTTTTCACTGTAACTATGAATATGGATCTCTAGATATAGATATTTCACAACCTCATAAAATTCAAAGAATTCTGAACTACTAGACATTGTTGTGTTGATAAAGTGATTGCTCGTCACAAGAAAACAGGAAATAATGAAAAGCAATCAATGGGACTAACGTTAAAAAAGGTGATAAATGTACCAGCAGTACATATTAGTACATAAAATGACCAATACCAAATGCAATACCAATTCAATGTTTGTAATTGAGCTGCTAGAGTTGCTACTTCACATTAAAAGCGTTCAACCGGCGAATCATTGGCTGAGCAGAGCAGCGAACAGAAACAAATAAGCTGTTCTGCATTGAGCTGCCCTCTGTTTCCATCACAGGGATGCCATCACTGCCTCGTTCTGAGGTAGCCTGACACGCTCTTATTCTAAACTGCTCAGTGTACCATGACACAGCAAAAGCAAGATGCCTTAAAGCTGCATTCTCTCTACTGTCCACCAGGGGGCGACTCCTCTGGTTGTATAGAAGTCTATGAGAAAATGACTCTACTTCTCTCTTGATTTATTCCCTCAGTAAACATTGTAAACATGAGTTTATGGTCTCAATCTCTAGTTTCAAGTCTTCTTCAATACAGCATGATGTTCATTTAGTAAATGATGCTCCATTTAGAGTCAAACAGACCATAAAGCAGGGTATGCTTTAGGGCGGGGCTATACACTGATTGACAGGTCGACACCAGAAACGTATACAGCGCCTCAACGTTACTCATCAAAAATTCAAGATGGTGACGGAAGACGAAGAAGAAGAAGAAGAAGAAGAAGAAGAAGAAGAAGAAGAAGAAGAAGAAGAAGAAGAAGAAGAAGAAGAAGAAGAATCGGGAATGTTGCAGTCTTCATTTCAAATGCACAACAACAGCCGTGTTTGAAGTAACACACTGGACACAGTGTCCTACATGAAAGAGAACTAAAGGAAGTATCCTAATATAAAGAGCACAGTTGTCTTTTTCCTGCAGAGAATGTGATGTTTTCTTTCTGGTTCTTAGCTCTTTATTTTCTTTACATGTTTGTATTGATCTCATTCTATAGATAAGAACACCACTTTGATAAGGAACTTAATCAACCTGCATTAACGAGTCACACAATCAGACAAAGAAACCCTTTCTCTTCACTCGTACTCTCCTTTTACATTTTTTGTCTCCTCCCTTCGTTGCTCTGCTATGTCCCCTCACCTTTCGATTATCTCTGACACCGACCACATAAATCACCCCACCTCTCCTCCCTCGCTTGTCCTCCTAATCTTTTCCTCTCTTCCTCTCTTCCTCGTCCCCTCCCGGATTGATTTCATTTCACTCATTTCGTTCTCATCCTCCTCCTTTCTCTGTTTATCCTCCCGCGCTACAACCTTTTATGTTTTCCTCCCTTCATGTACCTAGTTTTACCTCCGACATTATCACATAAAATACCATGAAATGAACACAGATTGTGGACCTCTCAGTCCTGGTTTGGTAAAAAAAGAATAACTAAAATGAAAAGCGACAGCTGATAGTTTGCCCGCCACACCCTCTAAACATAAAAGGTCATCATATTTACTGTGCAGTATTTTCTTCTTTCTGCTGCTATTGTTGGAGCCTCCACCTACGCCGCCACCTGCTTCGTGTTCCTCTGCACCCTGGAGGGCCTTCTCTAAATTAAGCCCTATGGTTTCGGGAAAGTGTGTTTTATGCAATGCAACCTGCATGTTATCTATCGTGTTGCGATGTGTGTGCATCACTACAGCAGGGAGCATCATGAAAAACAGAAGAGAATCACAGCCGAGTCAAAGTTTACTGCTGTTTCTATTTGCAGTAATGTTTTAAACTAGTGATGCGGGGGATTCCTGACGGTGGGAGACCTCTGCAGAGATGAACGTTAATGTACATAGAGTCTCAACCTTTTCTGCGGAGGGATGCAGCGTCATCATGGCCAATCAAATACGTGCAAGAGCACAAGATCAACTTGTAACATGAACGCTGTATTCTGACTCGTGTTTTGGCGTCTAGAGCCTTTAAATGCAATAATGTGTTACTTGCTTAACGAACAGAACTTGCTGACTTTTGTAGGTAAACGCAAGAAAAATGTACTTGCGTTACTATTCCATACAGTTGTGTGAGGGTACATTGATTCTGTGCATTCACAGGCGATGAACTGCATGTTTTACTGGGTGAAAGTCTGCGTTTGTTTGACCCAATCATCCACCGTGACCTCCTCCATGAACTGATTTTGTCGATTTTTATTCTACGTAATTTGCTTTGAAAGTCTAATAACAACGTGGATGGGTTTATATTGGAGTTAGTTTAAAGCCCTGTGTGTCTCATACAGACGCTAAAGGTTGCCTTGGTATCAAACACCAAATGCAATTGACCTAAAGTCAGTATTTGACTTGGTTTGTCCAACTGGACTTCCTGGAACAGCCCCTGCCTCCATGCATGATTTCAATGGTTTCTTTCTTGACATCAGTACCTCTTTATTATCTTTAAAATTCAAACTCAGAACTTGTTTTTATCCCACAGCTTTCTTTTAACCGATTGTAATTGTTTTAATTGTCTCATTTGAGCTGTTACAATTAGAATGTTATGCTTCTTTCAATCTTTTTGAGAAGTGCTACACAAATAAATTCTCTCCAAGTCTCCAAACTTTAAGACTGTTTAATGAGATGAGGGAGAAAAATCACAGCAACACTGATGAAGAAAAAGTCTCTAATGACTCAAAAAGTGCCGGTTGGCGCTCACATCAGTGTGGCGTTCTGTTTGGCGCTCACATCAGTGTGGCGTTCTGTTTGGCGCTCACATCAGTGTGGCGTTCTGTTTGGCGCTCACATCAGTGTGGCGTCCTCGTGACTCATGCATTGGGTCGGTGTCGTCGCTCACCGTAGTGTGGGATGATGGCCCAGGCCATGGCTGAGGCATAAATCCCTCCGATCATCCAGAACATGCACAGCCAGCTCAGATGTTCTCCTCTCTTCTCCCGGGCCAACACCTCCGCGAAGTAGGAGAACACGATCGGCACCGCTCCGCCGATCCTGCAAAAAAAAACCAACAACAGTGGGCTGAAATTAGCTATGAATGCTTATTATAATAACATTAATGAGTGTGTGTTACAAATATCTATGCAAAACAAATTTATGGTTACAGAAAATCATTTGTCACTCTGATAAAATCTGTGAACTCATTATGTGAAAATGTACAAAATCATCACTTTAATCGTCACGGAAAAACATGATTTGAAGTGAAATATGTAAACTAACACAAACAGAAGAATTTCAATCATGTCCCAAGAAAAATTCCTGAATGAAACACAATGTTTTTGGCCTCATCTGGAAGCAGAAACATTCTCCACCTTCATTGTTTGGATAAAAAATTATTATTTTTGACTACCATTACATTACATTACATTACATTACAGTCATTTTGCAGACGCTTTTATCCAAAGCGACTTACAGGAAGTGTATTCAACATAGGTATTCAAGAGAACTACTAGTCACCAGAAGTCATAAGTGCATCTCCTTTCTTAAACAAGCATCTAAAAGCATAAACCAGAGCAAAAGTACAGTGCAGAAACAAACTAATACGAATACAATAAGTGCTACAAACTAATACGAATAGGATAAGTGCAATAAACTAATATGAATGCAATAAGTGCTACGAGGAAGGCTCAGGGTAGTACTTCTTGAAGAGGTGAGTTTTCAGCCTGCGCCATAAGATGGGCAGTGACTCTGCTGTCCTGACGTCAGTGGAGAGTTCATTCCTCCACTGAGGGGCCAGGACAGAAAAAAGAAAATGAAAAGGCACCGTACTGAAGGACTCAGGATATTACAAATGTGTATCTTTACTTTGACTTTTCCTCACACTTCCTTGTTGCATTATTGCACAGAGTCAGAGTACAGATGTGAGAATGCCTCACTTTATATACAATCAACTCGTTTTATTAATGTGATTGTGTTTATGTGACTGAACTGGACCATCAGAGTCCATCTATCTGACTGGTTTGTTTCAAAAATAATGATGACTGTATGCATCCTATTTTTAGGATGTTTATTTAAAAGGGACCTTGTATAATAAACATAAACCTCAATAATTTTCAGCCCCAGTCCCAAGGCAGGTGAAGAATAACACCAACAGCATGTACATTACATACAAAAAACATTATAAAATACTGTTTCACTACATACATAATCACAGGATGCAACCAGTATCTACAGAACAGTTGTGGTTGTTTCATTAGTTAATAACGGTTTATACAATTTAAATGAATGATTGCATTCGTGATTTCTCCTTTAACCAAAGCTTAAGCATCAGAAAAAATTACTAAAAATCTTGGAGAAGTTTTGATATTCAATTGAATGGAAATCCAATGTGTTTGTGCCTTTAAGATAAAATGCAAACTGTGCAGATTTTGTGGATATTGAGTGGATGACACACAGTTGAAGTCGTTGTAATTCTGTATGAAGGCCACTGCATAAGCCCATCATTATGTAAAAAATGTTTTTCTCTATTTGTCGAGGCAGCTAATGGAAGCAAAGTTAATGAGGTGAGTAAAAATCTTAATGAGACAAGCAGAATCTAGTCAAACATGCAACAACACTCAATGCTGGATGGTATTTATTGAAAACACAGCGTTTCAAGGTGTTTCATTTTCACAAAAGTAAAAGTATGATCTTAAATCTCTTTAACCCCCAATATGAGTAAACACCTGCATACAGAATGAGATTTAAGTGATGAAATAAAAGGTAAAGCTCCTCATTAAAAATGTAACACAAAGCCATTAAGCTGTTTGTTTTGGACTCAGATAGAGTTTACTGGGTTTACTGGTAAATAAACACAAGTGAGCTGAAAGTGAATCAGGAGCTTCTGCTGCCGGAACGAGACGATTAGAGAGAGAGCTGGAAACAGACTGGACCTGTGGGCTGTAATGGATGCAGATATTATGAACACATACACACTCAAATAAATGTTCTCTCCTGCAGCGGTCTGAAAATGAAATGTTTTCATCATTTCTTGGTTTGACAGCTTTCTCAAACAATGCAGTGGGCCTCATGCAAGAAGAACTCGTACCAACAGACTCCTTCTTAAGTGGCTTGAAGGAGAGATTCAGGAGAATTGATCATATTCACCAATATTTTGCAATTGGTTTAAATTTGTCAATTTCTCTTTCACTTATGGATTGTATATTTCATTACTTTAAAACAGTTTTGAGGTTGAAACCCTGTATACATTACACTTTGTAACTGCAGGTTTCATTATAGGCTAATATAACTCTGAATTTATACGTAAAGATGAACAATGTCGCCATTCATTTAAATTGGCTATTGTTACTATTGCCATAAAGATATCAATATAAACATTTTAAATGATTTGACCCCCTCCCTTTGCAGTCGTCAATGGCTTTGCTATGGCAAGACGTTATTCAAATCGAACCATTTCTTCTTTATTTCAGCAATACCTCATTTTCATGCCTTATTCTAACTTTGGTTTAGGAGACAAAACTAAGTAGTGTTGTTTCCTAAACCTAACTAAATTGTTCCCTGTGAAGATGGAGGTTTATTTTGAAAAGGCTGTATGCATATAACCAGCAGAAATCAACACGCGTTGCTGACTTTCGTAGGAAAACGCACAAAACATGAGAAGTAACATTTTTGTTAGAACTCAAACCAAAATTGTCTGAGGCTACATTGAAAAAAGTAAGAAAATACAAAAATGTTCTTGCATCAGGTGCAATATTTTTCTAACCAATCGCATGGAGGCCCTCAGGCACCAAAAGCCTTGTGCAACTTTTATTTACATTCTGGTCTCATTAATATAATCTGAAGTTAATCATAAACCTACATGAGCTCAAGTCATTAGCACTGGTTACACAATTAAAAATGTAGCGGTACAAACACATATATTATATTAATATATATTGTCTTGCTCTGCAGTTTGACGTCTGATATGTAATTGACCTTTATTAGCGATGTCATCAGACCAGCGCTCTCACGCACAGATGTTCATTCACTGCACTCGTCTCTTTTCTGCAGACGTTTTGTTTTTTGCTTTGTTTCCAAGAGAACTCACCCGAAGCCGGACACCATGCGGCAGACGAGGAACATACTGTATCCCTGGACGAAAGAGGACAGGAAGGCGAAGAAGCCGTTGACGGACAGGGATATCAGCAGGCACTGTTTACGTCCCATCCGGTCCGACAGGCCGCCCCAAAAGAAGGCGCCAAACATCATCCCCAGATACACGATGCTACCTGGAACCAGAGAGAGAACCTTAACGATCTCAACTATGACGAGTCAAAGGGTTGTTAGAGAAACGGCTGAGGGAATAAAACACATATTACAACATTGAAGCATTGAAATTCAAATGTAAGATAAACTAAGGTTTTTTGAGCCAAATACAAAAAACAATATTCAAGTTTTTGAAAAGAAATGATAATATTTGATAATATTTACATCAGATTTTTGTTTTATAACTTAAATATAAAATTAAACATCTTTAAAAAAGATGCCTTTGACCGACTGATTTCACAGTTTACAGACGCTCTCTGATGGACAAAACAAACTGTTAAGACACTGAGATATCATCATTTTTTCAGTTTATGTGGCAAATTTAGCAAATAGTTGCCTATTTACACAACAAGCAGACACAGACTAACATAATACTTTATTTGAAGTTGTGTCCTTGGACTCTCGAGAATGAAAGTCCAGTTTCTTTTATCTCTGTTTTGGTCTCCACCAACTCCGAAAGGAAAAATCTGTCTGTTCAGCAGCTAAATGTGCCACTTTCTTTACCAGTTAGTTGTTAACTTTGTCTTTCTGGTATTTGCTGTTGAGCAGGTCGTCGTTCGTGGATTTATCAGATATTATAGATTATAGAGAATTCTTTTGTTTCAAAGCAGTTGTATAGATCAATTTAAAAGAGCCTATTTCCTCTAAATTCTTACATTTCTTCTGAATAAAGCTAACATATCGTAGCATAGCAAAGGCACCATGATTCAGTTGTACAGCATTGAAAAGCTACATGTCCATTACACATTAATGAAAGACATTGCAGTGTTAGATTGGTCTGACAGCTGGTGGCATTGCAGGTATTCATGGTTGAGTATTGCATTAGTCTTGGACACACACAAACACACACACACACACACACACAAACACAAACACACACACACACACACTCAGCTGAAGCATTAAGTGGTGCTTTTCCAAGTCCATCAGTGGAGTAACAGAGCTCAGACGGAAATTGTTTTTGTTATTTCCCAGCTATCGACAGAACACTGAGGACCTCACATAAAAATGAACGTCTGTAGCAGAGCCAGGATCAATAAATTGAGTTTGGAGCACAACAACACTGTAGATCAACTGTAAACTCTGACTGGAGGGAAGGTGTAGTTTTGCTTTTTCAAAATCCGATGGGTCAGTATCTGGTAGCAGGCAGTGTTTATCCACATTGCGTGATAGAACTAGATTGTAAAAGGATTACGTTACAACACCTGCTAATGTGCACAAAGCCTCTATTATCACACTTCAATAGAGGCTTCATTTTACATGGGAGGCGTGTTTGCATTTCATTTACCTATCTTATATATGGTTCCTCTGAAATCTGCTTTTATTTTTTCCCAAATACTGTGTTTTGCATAAAATTTCAATAATGCATAAGAAAATATTCAAAATGTTATAAATAACAATGAATTTGATGTAGCAGAACATTGCACTCATTTGTTGAGACCAGGCTGAAATATCTCTTGTGCTATAATGAAGATTTGACTCTCTTTATCTGGTAACTGATCTTCCTTAAAATGACTTTGGGGGAAACAGCAGTTGTTGACCTCAGAGAACTGCTTTTAAAGTCCTTTGTGCTTCTGCTTTTTTTTTGCTTTGCACTATTTATTTTAACTGCAGAAAGACTTAAATGCTATAAATTTAGCTGTCAGTTTTTTGGAAGTTTATGTTAATTTGCTTAGGTGCTGGGAGAAACATTTGTAAAACCCTGATTTTCATGAATTGCATTCACATTTTTTGCAAATAATGCTTTTTACAGCTGATTCCATTTTCATCATGAAGTTCCATCCCTATCCGAGCTGCTGAAATCATAGGGTCCTATAGTATGAATAACTTGATAAGTATTTAGTATCTGCAGTTTCTAAACAGAATGTGATTTATGGGAAAGCGTATGAACAGCACAGCACTTTTAAAGTTGATAGTTCTGAGATTGGGAGCATTCCGATTGCCTCTCAACGGCTCTAAACATGGCGACACATAAGCCGGTGGCTCGTAGCTAACGATGCTAACAGTACAAATAACGGGGAAAGCGATGTTGAGTTGGGTGAAGTGTTTACTGCTATATTAATGTTCAGAATGTTAAATACAGCTCCTGAGTAGATTACAGTCGTACGGCGTTCATATGAGTTGGTTGCGGTTGTGTTGAGGCAACAAAACCGCTTAGTTAGGTTTCAGAAAAAACACATGGTTGGGCTTCCAATACGTATATAAACAAAGTAACATAAGTACAAAAGGAACCCTTAAAAAATAGGTAATAAAACTTTTGCTTTCATACAAGACACGAACACTGGTCTCCTCAGTGAAAGTCCTGTGTTTGTTTGACCCATCCACATCCTTCCCCAGCTCCACTCCGCCCACCATAAGTAGTCTTCCTCACTGTTTATATATCATTTTCTCTTCCTCACTTGCTCTGAGTCTAGCAGAATAGCGTGTTTGGGTTTACGTTGAAGTAAATGGCGTAAAAGGACAAGCAAGCATGGTGTTGTGATAGGCCGCAAAAATGACTCAAGTAGTTAAAAAATCCATCTGGTGAGACCAGGCTGAAACACGTCTCGAGGTATAATGAAGATTTGACTCCTTTAAACGACTCCATCTGGTGATTTAAAGTGACTTTTTGAGAAAACAGCAGTTGTTGCAGCTCTGCTTTTAAAGTCCAGGCATTCGTCTCCGGCTGCTGACGCTTCTTTTTCCCCGCAGGAAATCGGGGTCGTTTCTCTTCCTGTCCCCGGCAACATGCAGCGTAAAGGAGGGGCCGGTGGAGGAGGGTGGAGGTTGTCAGGCCGGTAAATAATCCACTTTACCCTCTATGTGCTAATAAAAATGCTAATGCATTTTGGGGGGGGAGATGTTTGGCGAGGCAGCACCATAAACAATGCAGACGGAGGAAAAGGAAGCCTGTTCTTTTTTGTATTCCCTTCCTCTTTCTTTTTTTTTTTTTACCTCCCCTCCGTGTTTGCGGTGATGGGACAGATATGGTGAAAGTAGAAGGTCTTATCACGCTGCACAGACACGGTGCTGAGAGCTAGTGATTCATTACAGGTGACAGCCACTGGACTATCTATGCACAGCTGCTGCAGAGGAAAAGCTCTCCTTTTGGCAGCGGGATACAAAGAGCCGGCTGCACTATACAAATATCAAAGTGAATATCAAAACGGCTGCATTCTGCACAAACTGGTGACATCTTTTGATCGGTGTAAACAATGCATCAAGACGCGATCTGGTAACGCCCGCTCATTTGTTTTATGGCTCCCCGTACACTGGGTCTGTGTGAGTAATAAAGGGGGAGGGTGGTGTGGAGGGGGTGATGGGGCATCTGAGACGCATTATGAATCTTTCTGAGATTGGATTTGAGATCGGGTTCAAACTGAGGTCAGACCTTCAAACCTCCACCAGCCTCAAGATTGCAGGGCTTTTATGCAAATGAGAGCGGGCCAGTAGGAAGAAGTGGAGCTCTGGAGAAACGTCTGTGTTTAACAGTTTGGCCTCGTGCAGCACACTTAGCTGAATATCTTGAGTGCAACACAACAATTTAAAAAGAAAAACACTGTTTTTTAAACGTGATATCAACCTCAAAGTGTGAGAAAACAATTAGACAATTGCAGCTTAACATAGAGGTGAAAAAAGGAGCTTTTAAACAGGATGCGTTCAGCTAAAGCACTTTGTGGTCACCAACGTTTCGAAAGCACTCAGAGCCCAACACACAATCTCTGCATTTATGACTATAGGATGAAAGAATACGTTTAGCCTCAAAAGAAGCCCTGAGTCTTGGCTGTGAACGTAAAGCATAAGACGAAAGTCAGTCAGGAAAAGCCAGGGGACCAACAAAGTCATTAGGATGTATCCTCTGGGAGCCATGAATGTCTGAACCAAATTCAATTCAATTTGTTTTTTATAGCCCAAAATCTCAAATTCATAATCTGTCTTTGGACCCTAACATCGGAAAAGGAGGGAATCCACCCAAAATAAACCCCTTAATGGTAAAAAAAACATAAGGAAGGAACCTCAGGGAGAGCATCGGAGGAGGGATCCCTCTCCAAGGATGGACAGAAGATCAACTTTGATTTATTTGCGTAATTTAGTTTCTGGCCTATAGACGAGAAAAGTCGTGTTTTCGTTGAGTCATCCGCTGTCAGGTTGGCTGCTTTGCCAGGAAGTGAAGGCGTGGGCAGCTCTGAGGCCTTCAGTTAGCCGTTAGCAAGCTAGAAGCTTTTTTTCCCGTTAAATAGTAGTTAGTCAGTAGTTAGCTTTTGTTTTAATAACTAAAGACTGTGCATTCAGATTGCATGGACCCAGTAATAAAGGGTCAAATGCTGCCCCCCATTTCTGTGTAACCACACATGTTTAAAATCCGTCCAGCAGAAACACTGTGGTTTGATTCTACGACTTGTTAACTCTCAGTAAAGTTGTACTGAGCTCACATGAACTTCAGTGCTAGTCTTTCTCTTCAGCAGAAGCTCCCAGCAGACGGTGTTTCTGCTCTTTTTACCGGTACACTCTGCAGCTTCTCTGCACCCGGAGGGATCAGATAACTCTAAGTCTTCACACATTCTGCTTTTTTTACCTCCCTATGGTAATTAACTTCTATGTTTAAGGGTAATTCTCTGCTCTGTTTTGTCTCCACGCCGCCGTGCAGCGTCCAGGCATGGATGAGAGGAGACAGACAGCCGTCGGTGGAATCAGGCATTGAGGACATGATGTGAGAGCTGCAGGATCTCAACAGATGAGGGGGGGTTCCCAGAGGATGCTGGGTGATTGGCAGGTGGTTTACTGCAGGGAATGAGAGCAGAGGAGGGAGGAAC
Organism: Anoplopoma fimbria; assembly: GCF_027596085.1. Classification (NCBI taxonomy): domain Eukaryota; kingdom Metazoa; phylum Chordata; class Actinopteri; order Perciformes; family Anoplopomatidae; genus Anoplopoma; species Anoplopoma fimbria. Next base: position 3,136,163 of record NC_072462.1, on the reverse strand, counting down.
AAACCCCCGGGAGAAAAGCACATTCTTTGGGTATTAATTACATCGACACCTGCTGATTTGTTTTTCTGAAACGGTGGAGTTCAGTGAAAACACTCAGACTTTTGCTGTACATGTTGACAGCATACAAGAACACATTCTAACGCCAAGAAGATCTCTGATACACACATTTGCACACTTTTGGACCACATAGACCAACCAGGCTGGATGCAATCAACTATCATAAAGGAAAAAGTATTCATTCTCCAATCAGTAGATCAGGATGAGTTCAGGATCAGTCAGGAATTTTTATGTTCAGCTGCAGAATGAAGACGGGAGACAATCACTCTTTTTTGGGACACAATTTAGAGACAAATTATAAAAAACGGATGCAACTTATAGTTGGAGGAATTTTAGATTTGTGTTTTAAATGTATAAATTCAATAGTAGCTGATAGAGCAAGAAAGACAAAGATGGTAGATATTTACTGCTGGTCATAAGGATGTTAGCGTAGCATGAGATAGCTACTCGTGTTACAGCATGACTTAAACGTGGAATCAAAATACTGTTTATTTAATAATTCATTGTGTGTTTATTATGTTCTATCTTCAAACTACCTTCATATGCTTGTTTTCTCTCAGATAACAGTAACGATTTTCATCCCTTATCACAGTGTAAGTCCAAATGTGAGCATTTACACATGATGTGTTTGCCTCTTCAGATCCTTTATTAGTTAGTTGATCAGTCAATAAGCCTTTGAAATACTTTCCTTAAAAAGTTTTGATCACAGGCCTACAGAATGAATTAAGCCTCTTGTTCATGTCGTACATTTTAATCAACTACAAGAAAAACACACCGACTCAATGGTTGCTGTTTTAATTGTCACCTCTCTGCTTGGACAGTTAGGGACAAATAGATCCTGGTTCTTTGTTGTGAAGAAGAAAGAAAGAAAAGGGGACTGAAGAGATGGAAGTGAATGTTGCTAATGTCCGTCTGCAGCATCAGCTGTCGATGGTGTTTGTGATCGAAGATGTCCAACGATAACGGAGCAAAACCGAGCATCCTCAAGATGCTAACGGTGGTGCAGGGGAAACAGCAGCAGACCAAATTAAAGCCATATGTGGTGGAAGGGGAAAGAGAGTGGAGGTGAGTATAAAAAGCGTCTCCCTCTCTCCCCTCTCTCCCTCTCTGGGGAGGTACGTGAGCCAGTCGACCGTGGCTAAACTGCAGTGAAGCACAATGCTGCAGAGATGAACTCCGGTCCGTATCGTTACGATCACGAGTGTAAGAGAGGGATTACAGCGGGAGGGTAACAGAGAGGACAGACGACAAGAAGGAAACCTGGAACATCCCGTATCTGGATAACATCTCACCTTTTGTGTATTATAATAAAAGGGAAAGATATTTTGGGGGGAAATTGGGACAGTATTTGGAGAACATTATGGAGAGAAATACTAGTGATGCATGATAATGAAAGAGGGAATTTTGAGGAGGAAAATAAATCAAATCACGTCCAGTAAATATGTTAATGTAAAAGCATCATATTGCAGCATTTTTGTTCCTTTTTTAAAAAGATAGAGTGGGGATATTTGTCTATTTTATACTGAGTCATGGAATCAATACTGAGTCATGGATTCAATTGTAATGGCAGTGGTGGAAAGTAAATTTCGACGTACTTTATTTAAGTATTTCCATTCTATGCTACTGTAATTTCTACATCTCTGAGGAAGATGATGTACTTTTAACACTACTTTAACTTAACATTACTAGTGACGTTGTATAAAGATCAAGCTTCACTTTTCAGACCTGGAGGTTGCTGCCTTGAAATGTGCATTTCCTCTTTGCAAGAGCACTTTAAAATGATAATTTCAGATTAAAAGGGTCAGTAAACTGCAAATAAACCCCCCTCCCCCCGACACACAAACATTTCCCAGCAGTAGTCCTCACATCAGACTGCTTCGGCTTCACGTGGCTGGAAAACCTCGTCCCGCCTAATCAATATCTATTTCTGTATGAGTTGTTGATGTAGCACAGAGAACATGATCCAGCAGAAATAAACCTCACCCACTGCTAGTCTGCTACTTTAGATACTCTGCTGCTGCAGCTGTTTGTGCTCCTCTGAATATTATACTGTATTTCCATTATTCACAATCATTTAATGTGAATGAATTATGCAAAGCCCCTTAATGCTCAGACATTAGATCACGCTGTGTAATTTGAGCTAAATATTGTGCTGTGATCAGATTTGACTGAGCTGGATGATCTCTGTATTATTCTTTTTATTTTATTATTTCTCTTGTGAGTCTTTGTTCCAGACAGATGTTCCACCTAAGAGGCTGTTATTGATCACTGAGAGTTTCTGACCTGCAGTCCTACAGTAGGTTTTCCAGTTCCTCTTTTTCAATGACAAATGAAGACTACTGACATATGCTGGTACAGTTATATCCTCTCAGCCAATGTTAAAGTGTCTTAAAGCTGCATTCTCTCTCCTGTCCATCAGGGGGCGACTCCTCTGGTTGTATAGAAGTCTATGAGAAAATGACTCTACTTCTCTCTTGATTTATTCCCTCAGTAAACATTGTAAACATGAGTTTATGGTCTCAATCTATAGTTTCAAGTCTTCTTCAATACAGCATGATGTTCATTTAGTAAATGATGCTCCATTTAGAGTCAAACAGACCATAAAGCAGGGTATGCTTTAGGGCGGGGCTACACACTGATTGACAGGTCGACACCAGAGACGTATACGCCGTCTCTACGTCACTCCTCCTTAGTCCAAATATGGTCACTTCCTGTTTATTGGTTCCAAAAATGCCAAGATGGCGACAGACATATCATTAATTGACGGTTCGTATAGTACTCCTAATTTTTCATATGTTTTCTTACAAAGTTAAGCTACTCATGTCAATTTCAGCTAGGTCTTTTCAAAATAAACTTACGTCTTTACAGGCAATAAAACTACTTGGTTGGGTTTAGAGAAAGATTTTGAAATACTTAATTAGGTTTTAGGAACAGGAAAAGGAAACACTGTCTCCTGGGGGAAAGATCTGTGTGTATTGGCTCCATCCTCCTGCTAATTACAGGGATAACATACAAAATGATTTAATGGGAATTTTGGTTGTTCAACTGTTGTCTGGCAAAGACACAGGCGAAGTGAGGAGACGCAACACTCAGCTACTTCTTTGATGTCTGTTCGGTGTGTCAGGGCCTTAACTACATTCACAAGTGAGCACACACACACACACACACACACACACACACACACACACACATCTTACTAATGCAGTGTGTGAGCGAGCTGGTATAATGACTCATTCTTGCTATTCTCTCCCTCCCGTCTCCCACTGAGAGATGAGTCAGAATACGGGTGAAATCTGGGTGAATAATAAACCATCCTACTCTAAAAAAACAAGCAGCGTAGGCATTCTCTTTTGGGTTATAAAACCAGGCTGTCATATCGTGAAAAGACAGAGAATAAAGGTGATTTATTTTCTCTAATCTTCATTTTTTAAATGTTAATGACTAAAAGCAAATCTTTTTTTTCACAAGCTTTTAGGTTTAAAGTGTATGGTTAACAGGAAAAACATTTATTTCAGAATCAATATTATAATTATTGCTATTATTACTATTATTCCCTTATATAATACCATTTTCATTTTCTAATCTTGTATGCCTTAATTGATGTATATCTTCTTATCTAGTATGTCTTGTTATGTATAATCTTTGCCTTCACATTGTGTTTGAACTGTGCTTTATAAATAAACTTGACTAATGCTTTAATGTAACACTAAACATAGATACACATATGCTGTATATTGAGAAACATGTCCAGCATCTATTTTTAATATTAATGAGACAAATAATGAGGCAAAATCCCACATACATACACACAACCTTCCCTTTTAGTGTGCGAGAGAATCCATCCACAGCAACACACCTCCTACTCATGAATCCAAATACCTGGTGCCATGACAACCATCTGGTGAGCTCCTAAAGCAGCGACAGTAGTTTTAAGTGTCTCCATGTGCAACGCTGCATGTCGTAAACAACACAAATCATTAGCAGGTTGCTGGTTTCTTTAATTTCATCAGCACCAAACCTGTAACTTCATGTATTTTATTTTTATCTCCATCCGACTGCATCAATCTGAATCCACCTCGATAACTGCAGAGCTGGTTTCTGAATTTCAGAGGGCTCACTAGACGTAAAAGTCAGGATTTCTCACTGTCACTCACCAATAAGATACTCAGGATCTTGACTGTGTGACAGTCACTCTATGCTTTGAAACGATTCTCAGACGCATTCACAGACAGATTCAGAACATCCCTGATGACGTGGAGCGATGCAAGCTTTCACTCAAAAAATAAATATATAAACTGACTGTAAGCTGCTTCATCTTCCCATCACTGATCAAAGGAAATTCTGATTTCAACAACTTTGTGATTGGTTGTTAACCTTTAGTTTTCCGTTACATAATTAATATGCATCTTTTACTGTAAATTTGAGGCTTTCAGGTCAGATTCCCCTCAAGACTTGAAATCTTATTTCTCTATAACATTATTTATAACTGACGCAATAAGTAACAATCGAAGTTAAAGTGGGAAAAAGAACATTCTTATAGTTTGATCCCCCAAAAGAACCCTCTGTCTTTGATTGACACGGCTGTCAACATAAGCAAACAGCCCAACAGCTGTCGATGTCGGCCATCTTTACTGTGTGTTCTGTGACAATTAGCAAACGTAAGCATGCTAATGTGCTAAACACGAGTGGGGAACAAAGTAAACATTAGCATTGTCGCTGTGAGCCAGTAGCATGCAGATGTTAGCATTTTAAAAGCGCCATTGTGCATGAGTACAGTCTCCCAGAGCAGCTAGCATGACTAAAGACTCTCTGAAATGTTTCTAAACTCTGACTGGTGCAAGGAAATGTAACCTTAACTATCTGAACCACTGAGAAAAACACAAACAAATTTCTATCATGTGAAATAAACAAAAATGTTCTAGGACCCCATAACTCAAATAAAGAAGCTAGTTGAGAAATCAGGTGTTTTAAAGAGTAACAAAACAGGTTGGAAAGCAGTGTTTCTCTAACATCTCTGGTTGAAAGTCAGAAGGGTGCTTTGTTGCACCTGTGTCCACTCCCAACGGTGATGTCATGGTGCACTGGAGTACACTTCTACATCACTGCAGCAAAAGCAAGATTTTCAAGGTAAGACTTGTATCTAGAAACAACTCAGAAAAATGTCTGAATTTAAATGCAAAAAAAGCTCACCAAGCCATCCGGCACCAGAGTTGGGGACGCACATGTCCGTCTCGGCGCTGGGCAGCACGAAGCCCACGACGAACACCTCCACGCCGTCCGACATGAGCGCCAGCCCGAGCACGAAGAACAGCTGCCACTGGAATCTCCCGTGGCCGCACTCCTGCATGATGAGCTCGTACTGCTGGGCGAGCTCCTCCTCGTCCGACTGTCTCTCGTTCTCCAGCTCCTTGCGGCTCTTCAGGCTGTCGGACACCGGCTGACCGAGCGCCACCTGACCGTCCCGCGGCTTCCCGTCGTTGTGGGCCGGCACGCCTTGGTACTCGCCCTCGTAGATCTCGTCTTCGTCGTCGTGGCCCTCCGTGGCGTCACTGGAGGCCCCGTCCTCGTCGTTGGCGGCGTTGTCAGCATAGCCGCCGTCTTGCTGACCGTAAGTGTTGTAGTTGTTCTCTTCATCGTCCTCGTTCTGGAAACGGTTGTAGCTCCGATGAGTCGAGTATTCGTCAGAGGCACGGTCCACAGCTTTGCCGAAATTTTTGGCAGCGTGTCTCTTGGCCTCTTTGGCGATGTCCTTGGCACCTTTAGCCAAGGCAGTCCTGTTGTTATGTGTGTCATCCATATTGGAACGAGGAAATTCTGCACTAAAAGTCCTTTAATTCAAATCTCTTGAGATTTATTCCACCAAGTGCCAAAAATGTAAGGTGCTTTTTTGTCTTTCTTTCTGCTCTTCTAGAATCAGAGGCAGTTTATTAGTGCTGAGAAGCTAGTCAGCTGCCAGGACGCTAATGATTAAGTGATGATGTCTATTTCCATCGGATTGAAGTAGCCACAGACAGCGCTGAAACGGAGACAGTTGATCTCAAATTGGAAAAGATCCTCCGTCCTGTCAGAGCTCAGCAGCAGAGACCACCAGCCTGAGGGGACAGAAAGAGAAAAGCAAGTTTAGGTTGATTAACAGCTGTCACAAATACTCGCCTGCAGTATTTCTTGGCAAACTGAAAAATAACTTCAAAAGAGCATTTTGACACCGAGGCAGCCGAACTGAAGATGCAATCTACTACTGAAGTGGAAATGTTTTTACTAAAGAGGGTTAAAACAAAAGAGAAAAGATTCATTCAAAACAATCTCGGCAAAGTCTTGTATCTTATAAGAACCAGGACTGTTTGACTCGTATCCAGCAAAAAGTAACTGCCCTATTTTTGCTCAATTTTAATGCAAACCCATCGACATGAACACAATATTACAGACACCAATAATTATAATGCCATGCAATTGATAAGCATCACAAGCTACAGCCTCCAAAAAGAGATTAATAGGCACATTGCCAAAAAAAAACTACTGAATATGATGAGATTCAAAAAGGTTATATTTAATGCAGGAATCTTGTGTTTGTAAGTGTGCAGTTAGGTGTACCTAATAAACTGTATGTTTTGTTGAGGTGCAGTTGTGGAAAAAACGTCAAACACTCTACTGAACTATGCGTGCCGAGTCAAAACAGCTTCTTTTAACGACCCCACCAATAATACAATTAGATTAGAAATAAGCCCAAACAACTACGGTTGATTGCAAAAAAAAAAAGCTATGTACTCTAAAAGTAATCAAGTTTGCAAACTAGAAAAACTGCATATAATTACAACTTGTAGCCTTGGAAGTATTTCTGGAGAATATAACTGTGAACTGGAGTCCTCCAGTGGTTTGATACTTATTCCACAGATGTGCTCTTTTTCTCCGATTATTAGTTTACTGATGACATGACAGCGGTCGGTCTAATCATTAGGAATAAACCCCTCTAAGCCTGGTGTGTAGACATCAGTCAGTTAGACTTTGCTGTTTTCATATACAGGAACACAGTCAGGTCACTGATGACTTCTCCGTTTCTGTAACATCTCTGCATTGTGCAGGAAAACACAGCAGCATGAAAGTCATAGTGACCCCCCTCCACCTCCACCTCCACAACATTTCCTGGAGCTTGATGGTTTCTGACTGCAGCGGCTTGCAAAAGGTGATAAAATGCATGAGTGCATCTGTGGCTCCATTTATCACCCATAAAGGACATTAAGTGTAAAACGAGAAGAAATCTCAAAAAGATCACCAGACAGAAGGTCCTGAATTCGGGAACAATTTCACAATCCCTCCCTCAAACTCTCTATTATGCAAAAATCTAACAGTATAATAATCTACATTTTTTTATTAACTTTTAGAAATTGACTTGTAAAAGGAATATTAGTGAAGTAGTAAGCATATGACTGGATAAAAGAGACTGCAAGAGTTGTGTGAGATTTGATATAGTTTTCCTGCTGTTTAACTCGGCTTTACTTCAATTCATAAAGACATTTCTCTGTTTTTCTAATCTTCGTTCACCATTGAGTTATGAGAAAAAAACGTAAAGTTCTCCTCAAAAATACAAGGTAACATAGGGTGAGTCATTTATATACAAATGGTCATTTTGGGAATTAAGTATTCGTTTAAAGGAATATAGTGTGGCAAATAGTGAGATGAGAAGATTGCTACCAATCTCCACAATGTCTGTGTTGAAGCTTCTATAATCAATATTTTTATATTTCCAATGTTTCACATGAGTAGTTTAATGTGAAAGGGGTCATACAAAGAGACAAACACACCAGATATCCCCCCGACTCTGCAGTTCCAATGAGCTCTGCTGCAGCTTCTCAGAGACACACAAATGCTTGTACTGGATGTGGTTTGACACAAAGGCTTTTTTTTCTAATTCAGTGCACATTTCAATCAAGTCAAACGTTGGCTTTTTGCGTTTCTGCACACTGCAGGGTACCTAAGATGTCAACGTTTCTAAACCAAAATAACTTTATCGTATCAGGCTTGAAGAAAAAAAATGAAATAAAACTGAACTAAGTAGTTTTCATTCATAGCTAACGTGTATTCATTTGCATCACACATTCAGAAATATTACATTCTTGGAAATGTAGCCGTTGTCACCATGTCTTCCTTTAGAGCTTTTTCATTTCTGGATCATGTCTCTGGGCGAGGACGACATGTCAGCCTGTATGACTGACTCCCCTTAGGGCTCTCTGCACTGTGACACTGGCCTGGCCTCTCAGAAGGCCTGTCACCACGTCAGGTCCGAGCCGTCCGTCTGCCACACTGCAGCCGGCGGACACCAGACTGCTGCAGGAGAAACAGCAGCGAGCTCTGGGTCGCCTCGTTACACTCCAGAGCCCTTTAGCAGCACTGTTATTGACAGCTCTATTACACAGAATGGACGGAACCAAAGCACACAAATACAACATGCTAGAGACATGGGGGGAAGCATTTTCACAGCCTTTTGACTGGAAAATCTGTAAAACACTGGATCTACTTTTTTTTAATATCTGGCAAATTTGTTTCAGCTAATGTTATATCCTGTGATTGATACAAATGAACACAAATTTGTAATAGCAATGTAGAACTTCAAGTGTTACTCTTTCTAGTGGATCTCTTCACATCAGTTTGCCTCCATATTGTTTATCAGTCATTTAAAATGATAAAAGTAATATTTTTGAATCAGGAATTACAGTTTTTGGATCAAGATACTGTAGTTCGCCCTTTAACTTGAGTTTATGACCTATCAATTTCCTCTCGTAGTGCCTTTTCAAAATAAATGTCCATCTTCACAGTTTCGGGTCATTTCATGCATAAAGTCCTCTTTCAAAATAAAATTCCAACGTAGATTTACTTTGATTCAATTTGGTTAGTTTTAAGCAACAAAAGTACTTGATTAGATTTAACCAACATAATTACTTGGTAAGATTCAATCAACAAAAGTGCTTGGTTTGATTTAGGCATCAAAAGTACTTGGTTAGTAATTTTTGGGGCTCAAAATTTGTATGTTTGTCGCGTTAGATAAGTACAGAAGTTACATAACAAAACCGAGGTATAATAAGTAAACAATGACTTGGTTTTGCACAGGACACAAACAGTGATCTCCTGGGTGAAAGTCCTGTGTTTGTTTGATACAAACAAGGACAATTAGGACCTGGGCCAAAAGAACTTGATGCAAATAATGAATTATGTCTTCACTGTTGAATGAATCTAGTTGTTGATATCAGGTAGGAAAAGCAGTAAGTGGAATCTGTGGATGAAAACCACAAGCACAAATATCAGACAACCAGAAACAGAATCATATCTATGAACTGATTCATATACAGACGACTCAGTTCACTTTTTGGGGGCTTTTCACGCAACTGTATTTGTATCTGCAGTCCGTGGAGTAGAAAGCACACACTGAAGTGTTGAGTCGGTCTGAGTCTCCAAATAGACACCGTGGCAGGTTGATGTATGGTGTTTCTGCTCACCTTTGCTCTGCGGGATGAGATAAAACATCAGCTGGGATCTGTCATTTGCACATAAGCGCCGGGGATCGACAGCGACGTAAAGCTGCCCGAGAGATTTTGGTGCAATGCAGCAACAAAACGAGGAAGGAAATGTGTTCTAACTAACTTTGTGCACGGCCACATGATGAGACACGACCCCCCCCGGCCATGGATGTCTTTAAATACAAGGCAAACCAGAAAAATCTCACCGTCCTGTCGCTTCAGGACAACAAATAAAAAGACCAGCCGCCGACTGGGTTTACGCTGCATCAGTTTGGTTGAAGCATGAAGGTTTTTGAGTCGCTATACAAGTTTTTCAAGTCAGTATTTTAGTGAAATGAGTGCTGCTTGAGGGATGTTGGTTTCATTAACTTTCATTTTTAAATTGAAATATGCGTACTGATAAAGGCAGTAAGTAATAAATATGTCCTCACCAGTAAAAGAACCAAAGGCTATTTTTTTGCAGGGACTTAATATGTTTTCTTGCCAAGAGTTAGATGATTAGCTTAGCTTAGCATAAAGACTGGAAGCAGGAGGAAAGAGCTAGCCTGGCTCTCTCCAAAGGTTTTAGGTTAAGTTATTTAGTGGAACTATTTCTTTACGAATAATTAACCTTCAGTCCACTCAGCACTTTGCATTGCAACATCCCGTTGAACCTTTAGAGTTGTCAGTAAACATATATTTGAACTTTTGGAAAAAGCAAAGCTGGTTATATCGCCCCCTACTTCAAGCCATTATGCTAAGCTAAGCTACTTTTTTACCTTCCAACTGTAACACTTAGTGGCCATAAAAATAGCAGGTTTTAAGGAAAACATGAACCATGAATGTGGCAGATTTCTATAGAGCGTTGTGTAGAAACCTTAAATAAGAAGAGGACGTAGTCATTTTGACGTGACCCAGTGGTTTATAGACAGTTTTGAAGCCTTGAGTTTAGCATTTTTGCTGTCAACATCTTGGTTTATTTTGCAACAAGAATCGACACGGGAGGGTGGAGATAAGTACAACGGAATGCTGAATAAGACAATTTCAGTTGACTAAAATGTTACAATTAAGTTTCATGAACTGAAAACTCCCAACCACGCTGTGGTGTCAACCTGTCAATCACAGTAGCCCCGCCCTAAAGCATCCCCTGCTTTATGGTCTGTTTGACTCTAAATGGAGCATCATTTACTAAATGAACATCATGCTGTATTGAAGAAGACTTGAAACTAGAGATTGAGACCATAAACTCATGTTTACAATGTTTACTGAGGGAATAAATCACGTGACAAGTTTTCCCATAGACTTCTATACAATCAGACTTCTTTTTGCAACCAGAGGAGTCGCCTCCTAGAGAGAATGCAACGTTAAGGCACTTCAGCATTGGCAATTATGGTTAAACAATGCTCGTTATCTATTTAAAGCAGCCAGTTACAGGAATATGCATGTTTTCCTCCTAACACAGTCCTCTTTCCAAACTTCCCCGAACTCATTTCCTGCTCCTCCAGCTGAGTGCTTGACGTCTGGAGTCTAAAGGTCGATCTCTGTGATGAGCCTCATGATACGCTCTGAGACTTTCTGCACCACATGGCCGGGAACAAAATAGCCAATCAACTCGCTGCACTGCATCACTGAGGTAACTTTTTTATAATAGAGCGGAAACGAATAATGGTGCATTACAGGCAGACAGGTCTGTGTATAATCCCTGGTCTCATTTCACCTCCTCCATACTTCTTCTCCTTCTATGACTGTCAATCTCTCTTCACTTCTTCCTTCTCTCTCTCTTTCTCCATCCTCTCGTCTCTCGCATCCGAGTGCGGCAAGAAATTTCAAAGTCAGCGTCTTGATGGCGAAGCAGAAAAAAAAGAACGAAACCCTTCTTCTGTTGACATTTCATTATTCAAGATAAGCTAGCCATTCTCCTCCTCATGCAAATGGTCATTAATGCTGACATTTAGAAGTCTTTTCATCCACTTTGAGCCTCAGAGATCACTCTCTAATATCTAAATGTCCAGTCCTTTATAGCCAACTCATTTTGCAGATGTAGGAGATATGGTTACACAAGAAGCTGCCACATTTCAACCCACCATAAACAGGCGAGCTAATATCATTCATGGGCGCTTTTATTTCCTTTTTTCGATGGCGACCCCCCTCGCCTTCTGCTGTGATGCTGTGATTGGGGTTATTATAACGGCGCCCTTATGATGTGATTTTAGCAATCAGCGAAAAAAGTCCTGCGAGCTCTGAATCAGCAGTCCACAGAGAGAGAGAGAGAGAGAGAGAGGGGAAATCATTTCCTCGCAGTCGGGCTGTCATGGCCCGCTGACGCCATCCAGCTACGTTCATTAATCACTCAGGCAAACGCACACACACACATACAGTAGATGCACACACACACACACACACTCTGGTAACACATGCTCGCACTGTGCAGGATGAAATGGAGAACGTGTTTTTTTTTCTGCAGGACATTCCAACAAACTTTCTCTGAACATATTGTGTTTTCAAAGAGGGGAATATAAATATGAACAGGTGATTTACGCAGACAAGATCCTGACTCTGCATGCGACGCACTGGTCGACAGGATGTGAATGTAGGTGGAGTGTGCAGAGCCCAACAGGCGTTCTGCAGTGCCCACAGATGGCTGCAGTGGGCAGTCGCTAATGCACATCGTGAGAGTAAAACTAAACGCCAAGATCAGCAGATGTAGCATGAGTGAGGAATGAAGTTTGGACAGAAATGACGCATGATCAAACTGCTAAATATGCAATTTTCTGTCTTAAATAACCAGCTTTAGTGCTGTGTACATTTGACTTAACTATCTTTTAAAGAACTTCAATGGTGTTCCTGAATTTCTTCCATGTAGACATGAGTTTGTGATTTTGACAAATACGCTTTGAGCTAGGGACAAATACAAAAACACAAAGCACAATTGTTTTTGCAAAAGCAGCAGATCATCTTTTCCCTTTCTTTCTTATATTTGTCCATATTTCCAACATTTCTGGGTTTTGTGAGCTCTAAAAAGTACAAACCTTTAAACCAACATTTATGTGTGTGGGTTAAGTACATCGTCAAATGTGAGGAAGCAGAAAAAGAAAAGAAATGCATACTCGTCTGCCAGCAAAAGGAAGTCTGTCACCCATTTTTGCAGGTTTTCTAGGGGTCAAAAAACCTACACATACAAGCTCATTTTAGTGGGAAAAGTGTTTTAGATACAGGCTACCAGCCATGTTGAAAAATGGTTGAATAAATAAAATAGAGTTTCAATAAAAGGAAAATGTTGCTTTTCATCACTTCACAATCCCTAATCTGTGACGCATGCATCTGTTGCCTAAAGCCAACAGCAAATCAGTGGATGTAAAACAGGTACAGTGAAGAAAAGTAAAGCTTTGACATGTCTGTAGTTATTCTAATGGGAAACATCAGACAATCTGTTGAAGGTGTGGATTAAATGTTAAGCTTCAGTGTTGGCAAACAAGTTTTCATCCCAAGTTTACTGCAGATTTATGTGGGATCAAGAAAAAAAGCTTTGAAGAATTAAACTGCTGGAAAACAGGTAAAAAAAACAACCTTTTTCCCCAAAAACACTGACACAAGTGACCAAATCAGTGAAGAGCAGAGTGCTGAGTCAAAACCAGTGGAGTCACATCTTTTTCAAACTGACTGCAGGTCTGCAGACTTTATAAACTTTGATTTAATCGATACCCAAATATCTAAAAATGAACTTTCCAGGAGACATATTGCTCTGCTTTCCAAAACAAAAGAGAGGAACAGAATGATGAGGAAGCACTTTAAGAACACGCAGCCTCAAGAGTCTGTTGAAGCAGCAGCAGTGGAGCGTTAAAGTAATGAACACACACACACACACACACACACACACACACACACACACACACACACACACACACACACACACACACACACACACACACACACACACACATTACACAGCAGCGTCGTGGCTCCGAGCTCAGAAGTCCAACCGAGCACCAACACATGAATACATAAATCCACAAATGCACTGCTGCAGAGGGAGCTGTCAAAAGACACACGGTTCTCCTCCTGATGTTCACACACACACACACACACACACACACACACACACACACACACACACACACACACACACACACACACACACACACAGCTGTCTGATTGCTCATGTATAATGATGACTGTGAGGGTTTACAGACTGCTGGAGTTTAACCAGCTGCTTTGGGGGTCCCTGTGTGGATGCCAAAACGATGATTTGATGGAAAGTGTGTGTGTGTGTGTGTGTGTGTGTGTGTGTGTGTGTGTGTGTGTGTGTGTGTGTGTGTGTGTGTGTGTGTGTGTGTGTGTGTGTGTGTGTGTGAGTGTGTTATGATTTTGTTTGACTGAAATCCCTGCAATATTAGTGTTCCTTCATTTGCACCTCACTCATGAATTTCTTTCAATCATTTATTTAATCTTTACTTCACTGGGAAAAAAATGTACTTTTTTTTAAGAATTAAAGGAGCAGTTCAACATTTCTGTGAGATAAACCTATTCACTCTCTTGGCGATAGAAGATCATTCTCATGTCTCTATGGTGATTATGAAGCTACAGTCAGCAGCTGCTTAGCTTAGCTTAGCATGAAGACTGTAAACAGGAGAAATTGACTTTCATAGGTCTGTATGTCTGTGTGTTGAGACAGACAGCGAAGGAAACTTTCATCTTAAAGGGCCAGTGTGTAGCATTTCATGTCAGCAGAAAGGAAATGTATCATTTTCATAGCTGTGTTTTCATTATTGTATATTCATCTTAAACCAACAATCATTATGTTTTCATTTAGAATGAGCCCTTCATATTTTCAGGGTTTCCGCTATGTTTCAACAGAACACTGACAAAACTCTGGTTCTAGAAAAAGAGCCTTTCATGTTTTTACGTTACCGCAAGGCCACTGTATTTCTCCTACACTCTTGTGAAACCATGGTAACGTGAGTTGGCGTGCAAAACCGTGGTACCGCCAGCTGCCGTCTGACCTCCGACCTCCGATGCTCCTCAAGTACTTTTATTATGGGATGGATAGCCTCCTTTTGCAACCGGCAGCTCACGTTTCCAGTCTTGGAAAGGGAGGAATAATCTGAGGGTATTTAGTCGGTTGCTATATGTAACCTCACCACTAGATGGCGCCACATCCGACACACAAAGTTGACTGCAGGACTGTTTGTGTTTATTGGTGCAAAAACAGCCAATTTGACAAAACCAAGGACTTATTTTTTCTATTGAACATCCTCACCTTTGTTGTCTAGACTTAAAACCGGATCCTCTCTCGTAGACAGCTGAGGAATCATAAAGTGCTCTACAGAAACCAGTAACACTGTTTGGGAATCACACTCAACTGTATTTCCATTACGAATCCACATCTTCTAATCTGGCTTCTTCTGCAAACATCTTTTTGGGGGGTTGGTAGCATATTTGAATGGCTCGACATTGTTCCCATCATCATGAACATGTGGTGCAGAGTCATGCAAACCAGACCTCTCTTTTGTGTTCGGATGAAACCGAGAGAACAACCAATAATACATTCAACAGGGCAAACAGATGGGCTTCATTGTCATCTGCTGAGCTAAAGCAAACATTCAGGTGTGCATACAGGCTGGAGGCAAACATTCATCTTCTGACAAACTGAACCTGCAGTGAACACCTGCTTACATCTCAACATCTCTGATCCAATCACACTCTCCCTTCAGTCTGCTGGGAGGGGCATCTTTATGCAAAAACC